>NW_026968693.1:0-75838 GCF_028390025.1 Pseudophryne corroboree
ATAAAGATTTTCTTAATTCCTTACCTGTGTGCTAATTAGATATCACCTTGTTTTCACATTAAACAGACTTCCACATGAGAAAGCAGCAAGGATGCAGTGGCGTTAATGTTTCCTTGTGTCAACCCGTATTATTTCAGTAGACATTGAAATGAGGATGCATCTTGCTGCCTTTCCAATGAAGCAAATTTAATTTAGTAATAGGTTAAAAACCATCCCTACAAAGGTGTTAATCAGAGACTTGGCTTTGTGGACACTTTTCAAAGAACAAATTTGTTAGCATAAAAATAAAGCCAGAAAATTAAGAGCTGTTTAATCACTCAATTGGATTTTTTTTGCCAGCATATTTCTTTTTCTCTGCAACCCACTGCTAAATTGTGCTTCCTAGCTGTTTTTATAAAATCACTGAATCAAATCTAACTCTGATTACATCAGAGAAGGCCAGGTACCCTACACCATAAGAGGGGGTTTGAAATTTTGACTTGTCTACTTAAAGATCACCAAAATCTGATAACAAGGTCAATTACGTCCCTGGGTGGGATTGAACCACCAACCTTTTGGTTTATAGCCGTACACACTAACTGATTGCGCCACAGAGACACTTTGCAAAAGTACATACTGACAAAGGCTAATAAGCATTCATCTAAAACGTTTCCTAGAAAAACTTTAAAAAGTCAATAATCTGGAGAGTTTTTGTAAGATGTTTCTTCCATCCACCAACGAAGAAACACATTGGTACTTTCCCATGATGAGTGAGTGCTTCAGGATCTCTTGCACTTACATGTGCAGCAGAGTACTGCAATGGAAGCATGCTGGGCCCATAACCCAGAGGTAGGCAGATTAAAACTATCCTCTGCTATATGCATTTTTTTTGTTAATTAAAGTAATCCAAAACTGGGATTGATATTTTTGCTCTTTTATTTTTCATTAAAGTACAATAACTTTTACCATTTTAATTTGTTTTAATAGTATATTGAAAGTATTGTTTTCTTTTAAAAATCCACTTAATTTTCTTTACCCTATTATTAAAATGGTAATTGACAAAAACAAACTACATTGTCATCAGAAGAGCAATACAAAATGTACAAGTGATATATTAAAATCATCTTTCCAGCTTGAATTTCAATGATGCATTGGGGCAACGATTTTGTGAGAAACATTTTCACCCTTAAATAAAGATTTTCTTAATTCCTTACCTGTGTGCTAATTAGATATCACCTTGTTTTCACATTAAACAGACTTCCACATGAGAAAGCAGCAAGGATGCAGTGGCGTTAATGTTTCCTGGTGTCAACCTGTATTATTTCAGTAGACATTGAAATGAGGATGCATCTTGCTGCCTTTCCAATGAAGCAAGTTTAATTTAGTAATAGGTGAAAAACCATCCTTACAAAGGTGTTAATCAGAGACTTGGCTTTGTGGACACTTTTCAGAGAACAAATTTGTTAGCATAAAAATAAAGCCAGAAAATGAAGAGCTGTTTAATCACTCAATTGGATTTTTTTGCCAGCATATTTCTTTTTCTCTGCAACCCACTGCTAAATTGTGCTTCCTAGCTGTTTTTATAAAATCACTGAATCAAATCTAACTCTGATTACATCAGAGAAGGCCAGGTACCCTACACCATAAGAGGGGGTTTGAAATTTTGACTTGTCTACTTAAAGATCACCAAAATCTGATAACAAGGTCAATTACGTCCCTGGGTGGGATTGAACCACCAACCTTTTGGTTAATAGCCATATACTCTAACTGATTGCGCCACAGAGACACTTTGCAAAAGTACATACTGACAAAGGCTAATAAGCATTCATCTAAAACGTTTCCTAGAAAAACTTTAAAAAGTCAATAATCTGGAGAGTTTTTGTAAGATGTTTCTTCCATCAACCAACGAAGAAACACATTGGTACTTTCCCATGATGACTGAGTGCTTCAGGATCTCTTGCACTTACATGTGCAGCAGAGTACTGCAATGGAAGCATGCTGGGCCCATAACCCAGAGGTAGGCAGAATGAAACTATCCTTTGCTATATGCATATTTTTTTGTTAATTTAAGTAATCAAAACTGGGATTGATATTTTTGCTCTTTTATTTTTACTTAAAGTACAATAACTTTTACCATTTTAATTTGTTTTAATAGTATATTGACAGTATAGTTTTCTTTAAAAAATCCACTTAATTTTCTTTACCCTATTATTAAAAGGGTAATTGACAAAAACAAACTACATTGTCACCAGAAGAGCAATACAAAATGTACAAGTGATATATTAAAATCATCTTTCCAGCTTGACTTTCAATGATGCATTGGGGCAACGATTTTGTGAGAAACATCTTCACCCTTAAATAAAGATTTTCTTAATTCCTTACCTGTGTGCTAATTAGATATCACCTTGTTTTCACATTAAACAGACTTCCACATGAGAAAGCAGCAAGGATGCAGTGGCGTTAATGTTTCCTTGTGTCAACCCGTATTATTTCAGTAGACATTGAAATGAGGATGCATCTTGCTGCCTTTCCAATGAAGCAAATTTAATTTAGTAATAGGTTAAAAACCATCCCTACAAAGGTGTTAATCAGAGACTTGGCTTTGTGGACACTTTTCAAAGAACAAATTTGTTAGCATAAAAATAAAGCCAGAAAATTAAGAGCTGTTTAATCACTCAATTGGATTTTTTTTGCCAGCATATTTCTTTTTCTCTGCAACCCACTGCTAAATTGTGCTTCCTAGCTGTTTTTATAAAATCACTGAATCAAATCTAACTCTGATTACATCAGAGAAGGCCAGGTACCCTATACCATAAGAGGGGGTTTGAAATTTTGACTTGTCTACTTAAAGATCACCAAAATCTGATAACAAGGTCAATTACGTCCCTGGGTAGGATTGAACCACCAACCTTTTGGTTTATAGCCGTACACACTAACTGATTGCGCCACAGAGACACTTTGCAAAAGTACATACTGACAAAGGCTAATAAGCATTCATCTAAAACGTTTCCTAGAAAAACTTTAAAAAGTCAATAATCTGGAGAGTTTTTGTAAGATGTTTCTTCCATCCACCAACGAAGAAACACATTGGTACTTTCCCATGATGAGTGAGTGCTTCAGGATCTCTTGCACTTACATGTGCAGCACAGTACTGCAATGGAAGCATGCTGGGCCCATAACCCAGAGGTAGGCAGATTAAAACTATCCTCTGCTATATGCATTTTTTTTGTTAATTAAAGTAATCCAAAACTGGGATTGATATTTTTGCTCTTTTATTTTTCATTAAAGTACAATAACTTTTACCATTTTGATTTGTTTTAATAGTATATTGAAAGTATTGTTTTCTTTTAAAAATCCACTTAATTTTCTTTACCCTATTATTAAAATGGTAATTGACAAAAACAAACTACATTGTCATCAGAAGAGCAATACAAAATGTACAAGTGATATATTAAAATCATCTTTTCAGCTTGAATTTCAATGATGCATTGGGGCAACGATTTTGTGAGAAACATTTTCACCCTTAAATAAAGATTTTCTTAATTCCTTACCTGTGTGCTAATTAGATATCACCTTGTTTTCACATTAAACAGACTTCCACATGAGAAAGCAGCAAGGATGCAGTGGCGTTAATGTTTCCTTGTGTCAACCCGTATTATTTCAGTAGACATTGCAATGAGGATGCATCTTGCTGCCTTTCCAATGAAGCAAATTTAATTTAGTAATAGGTGAAAAACCATCCCTACAAAGGTGTTAATCAGAGACTTGGCTTTGTGGACACTTTTCAGAGAACAAATTTGTTAGCATAAAAATAAAGCCAGAAAATAAGGAGCTGTTTAATCACTCAATTGGATTTTTTTTGCCAGCATATTTCTTTTTCTCTGCAACCCACTGCTAAATTGTGCTTCCTAGCTGTTTTTATTAAATCACTGAATCAAATCTAACTCTGATTACATCAGAAAAGGCCAGGTACCCTACACCATAACAGGGGGTTTGAAATTTTGACTTGTCTACTTAAAGATCACCAAAATCTGATAACAAGGTCAATTACGTCCCTGGGTGGGATTGAACCACCAACCTTTTGGTTAGTAGCCGGACACACTAACCGATTGCACCACAGAGACACTTCGCAAAAAGGACTTACTGACAAAGGCTAATAAGCATACATCTAGAACGTTTCCTAGAAAAACTTTAAAAAGTCAATAATCTGGAGAGTTTTTGTAAAATGTTTCTTCCATCAACCAACGAGAAACACATTGGTACTTTCCCATGATGAGTGAGTGCTTCAGGATCTCTTGCACTTACATGTGCAGCAGAGTACAGCAATGGAAGCATGCTGGGCCCATAACCCAGCGGTAGGCAGATTGAAACTATCCTCTGCTATATGCATTTTTTTTTGTTAATTAAAGTAATCCAAAACTGGGATTGATATTTTGGCTCTTTTATTTTTACTTAAAGTACAATAACTTTTACCATTTTAATTTGTTTTAATAGTATATTGACAGTATTGTTTTCTTTCAAAAATCCACTTAATTTTCTTTACCCTATTATTAAAATGGTAATTGACAAAAACAAACTACATTGTCACCAGAAGAGCAATACAAAATGTACAAGTGATATATTAAAATCATCTTTCCAGCTTGAATTTCAATGATGCATTGGGGCAACGATTTTGTGAGAAACATCTTCACCCTTAAATAAATATTTTCTTAATTCCTTACCTGTGTGCTAATTAGATATCACCTTGTTTTCACATTAAACAGACTTCTACATGAGAAAGCAGCAAGGATGCAGTGGCGTTAATGTTTCCTTGTGTCAACCCGTATTATTTCAGTAGACATTGAAATGAGGAAGCATCTTGCTGCCTTTCCAATGAAGCAAATTTAATTTAGTAATAGGTGAAAAACCATCCCTACAAAGGTGTTAATCAGAGACTTGGCTTTGTGGACACTTTTCAAAGAACAAATTTGTTAGCATAAAAATAAAGCCAGAAAATTAAGAGCTGTTTAATTACTCAATTGGATTTTTTTGCCAGCATATTTCTTTTTCTCTGCAACCCACTGCTAAATTGTGCTTCCTAGCTGTTTTTATTAAATCACTGAATCAAATCTAACTCTGATTACATCAGAAAAGGCCAGGTACCCTACACCATAACAGGGGGTTTGAAATTTTGACTTGTCTACTTAAAGATCACCAAAATCTGATAACAAGGTCAATTACGTCCCTGGGTGGGATTGAACCACCAACCTTTTGGTTAATAGCCATATACACTAACTGATTGCGCCACAGAGACACTTAGCAAAAGTACATACTGACAAAGGCTAATAAGCATTCATCTAAAACGTTTCCTAGAAAAACTTTAAAAAGTCAATAATCTGGAGAGTTTTTGTAAGATGTTTCTTCCATCAACCAACAAAGAAACACATTGGTACTTTCCCATGATGACTGAGTGCTTCAGGATCTCTTGCACTTACATGTGCAGCAGAGTACTGCAATGGAAGCATGCTGGGCCCATAACCCAGAGGTAGGCAGATTGAAACTATCCTTTGCTATATGCATTTTTTTTTGTTAATTTAAGTAATCAAAACTGGGATTGATATTTTTGCTCTTTTATTTTTACTTAAAGTACAATAACTTTTACCATTTTAATTTGTTTTAATAGTATATTGACAGTATAGTTTTCTTTAAAAAAATCCACTTAATTTTCTTTACCCTATTATTAAAAGGGTAATTGACAAAAACAAACTACATTGTCACCAGAAGAGCAATACAAAATGTACAAGTGATAAATTAAAATCATCTTTCCAGCTTGAATTTCAATGATGCATTGGGGCAACGATTTTGTAAAAAACATCTTCACCCTTAAATAAAGATTTTCTTAATTCCTTACCTGTGTGCTAATTAGATATCACCTTGTTTTCACATTAAACAGACTTCCACATGAGAAAGCAGCAAGGATGCAGTGGCGTTAATGTTTCCTTGTGTCAACCCGTATTATTTCAGTAGACATTGAAATGAGGATGCATCTTGCTGCCTTTCCAATGAAGCAAATTTAATTTAGTAATAGGTTAAAAACCATCCCTACAAAGGTGTTAATCAGAGACTTGGCTTTGTGGACACTTTTCAAAGAACAAATTTGTTAGCATAAAAATAAATCCAGAAAATTAAGAGCTGTTTAATCACTCAATTGGATTTTTTTGCCAGCATATTTCTTTTTCTCTGCAACCCACTGCTAAATTGTGCTTCCTAGCTGTTTTTATAAAATCACTGAATCAAATCTAACTCTGATTACATCAGAGAAGGCCAGGTACCCTACACCATAAGAGGGGGTTTGAAATTTTGACTTGTCTACTTAAAGATCACCAAAATCTGATAACAAGGTCAATTACGTCCCTGGGTGGGATTGAACCACCAATCTTTTGGTTTATAGCCGTACACACTAACTGATTGCGCCACAGAGACACTTTGCAAAAGTACATACTGACAAAGGCTAATAAGCATTCATCTAAAACGTTTCCTAGAAAAACTTTAAAAAGTCAATAATCTGGAGAGTTTTTGTAAGATGTTTCTTCCATCCACCAACGAAGAAACACATTGGTACTTTCCCATGATGAGTGAGTGCTTCAGGATCTCTTGCACTTACATGTGCAGCAGAGTACTGCAATGGAAGCATGCTGGGCCCATAACCCAGAGGTAGGCAGATTAAAACTATCCTCTGCTATATGCATTTTTTTTGTTAATTAAAGTAATCCAAAACTGGGATTGATATTTTTGCTCTTTTATTTTTCATTAAAGTACAATAACTTTTACCATTTTAATTTGTTTTAATAGTATATTGAAAGTATTGTTTTCTTTTAAAAATCCACTTAATTTTCTTTACCCTATTATTAAAATGGTAATTGACAAAAACAAACTACATTGTCATCAGAAGAGCAATACAAAATGTACAAGTGATATATTAAAATCATCTTTCCAGCTTGAATTTCAATGATGCATTGGGGCAACGATTTTGTGAGAAACATTTTCACCCTTAAATAAAGATTTTCTTAATTCCTTACCTGTGTGCTAATTAGATATCACCTTGTTTTCACATTAAACAGACTTCCACATGAGAAAGCAGCAAGGATGCAGTGGTGTTAATGTTTCCTGGTGTCAACCTGTATTATTTCAGTAGACATTGAAATGAGGATGCATCTTGCTGCCTTTCCAATGAAGCAAGTTTAATTTAGTAATAGGTGAAAAACCATCCTTACAAAGGTGTTAATCAGAGACTTGGCTTTGTGGACACTTTTCAGAGAACAAATTTGTTAGCATAAAAATAAAGCCAGAAAATGAAGAGCTGTTAAATCACTCAATTGGATTTTTTTGCCAGCATATTTCTTTTTCTCTGCAACCCACTGCTAAATTGTGCTTCCTAGCTGTTTTTATAAAATCACTGAATCAAATCTAACTCTGATTACATCAGAGAAGGCCAGGTACCCTACACCATAAGAGGGGGTTTGAAATTTTGACTTGTCTACTTAAAGATCACCAAAATCTGATAACAAGGTCAATTACGTCCCTGGGTGGGATTGAACCACCAACCTTTTGGTTAATAGCCATATACACTAACTGATTGCGCCACAGAGACACTTTGCAAAAGTACATACTGACAAAGGCTAATAAGCATTCATCTAAAACGTTTCCTAGAAAAACTTTAAAAAGTCAATAATCTGGAGAGTTTTTGTAAGATGTTTCTTCCATCAACCAATGAAGAAACACATTGGTACTTTCCCATGATGACTGAGTGCTTCAGGATCTCTTGCACTTACATGTGCAGCAGAGTACTGCAATGGAAGCATGCTGGGCCCATAACCCAGAGGTAGGCAGAATGAAACTATCCTTTGCTATATGCATATTTTTTTGTTAATTTAAGTAATCAAAACTGGGATTGATATTTTTGCTCTTTTATTTTTACTTAAAGTACAATAACTTTTACCATTTTAATTTGTTTTAATAGTATATTGACAGTATAGTTTTCTTTAAAAAATCCACTTAATTTTCTTTACCCTATTATTAAAAGGGTAATTGACAAAAACAAACTACATTGTCACCAGAAGAGCAATACAAAATGTACAAGTGATATATTAAAATCATCTTTCCAGCTTGACTTTCAATGATGCATTGGGGCAACGATTTTGTGAGAAACATCTTCACCCTTAAATAAAGATTTTCTTAATTCCTTACCTGTGTGCTAATTAGATATCACCTTGTTTTCACATTAAACAGACTTCCACATGAGAAAGCAGCAAGGATGCAGTGGCGTTAATGTTTCCTTGTGTCAACCCGTATTATTTCAGTAGACATTGAAATGAGGATGCATCTTGCTGCCTTTCCAATGAAGCAAATTTAATTTAGTAATAGGTTAAAAACCATCCCTACAAAGGTGTTAATCAGAGACTTGCTTTGTGGACACTTTTCAAAGAACAAATTTGTTAGCATAAAAATAAAGCCAGAAAATTAAGAGCTGTTTAATCACTCAATTGGATTTTTTTTGCCAGCATATTTCTTTTTCTCTGCAACCCACTGCTAAATTGTGCTTCCTAGCTGTTTTTATAAAATCACTGAATCAAATCTAACTCTGATTACATCAGAGAAGGCCAGGTACCCTACACCATAAGAGGGGGTTTGAAATTTTGACTTGTCTACTTAAAGATCACCAAAATCTGATAACAAGGTCAATTACGTCCCTGGGTGGGATTGAACCACCAACCTTTTGGTTTATAGCCGTACACACTAACTGATTGCGCCACAGAGACACTTTGCAAAAGTACCTACTGACAAAGGCTAATAAGCATTCATCTAAAATGTTTCCTAGAAAAACTTTAAAAAGTCAATAATCTGGAGAGTTTTTGTAAGATGTTTCTTCCATCCACCAACGAAGAAACACATTGGTACTTTCCCATGATGAGTGAGTGCTTCAGGATCTCTTGCACTTACATGTGCAGCAGAGTACTGCAATGGAAGCATGCTGGGCCCATAACCCAGAGGTAGGCAGATTAAAACTATCCTCTGCTATATGCATTTTTTTTTGTTAATTAAAGTAATCCAAAACTGGGATTGATATTTTTGCTCTTTTATTTTTCATTAAAGTACAATAACTTTTACCATTTTAATTTGTTTTAATAGTATATTGAAAGTATTGTTTTCTTTTAAAAATCCACTTAATTTTCTTTACCCTATTATTAAAATGGTAATTGACAAAAACAAACTACATTGTCATCAGAAGAGCAATACAAAATGTACAAGTGATATATTAAAATCATCTTTCCAGCTTGAATTTCAATGATGCATTGGGGCAACGATTTTGTGAGAAACATTTTCACCCTTAAATAAAGATTTTCTTAATTCCTTACCTGTGTGCAAATTAGATATCACCTTGTTTTCACATTAAACAGACTTCCACATGAGAAAGCAGCAAGGATGCAGTGGCGTTAATGTTTCCTGGTGTCAACCTGTATTATTTCAGTAGACATTGAAATGAGGATGCATCTTGCTGCCTTTCCAATGAAGCAAGTTTAATTTAGTAATAGGTGAAAAACCATCCTTACAAAGGTGTTAATCAGAGACTTGGCTTTGTGGACACTTTTCAGAGAACAAATTTGTTAGCATAAAAATAAAGCCAGAAAATGAAGAGCTGTTTAATCACTCAATTGGATTTTTTTGCCAGCATATTTCTTTTTCTCTGCAACCCACTGCTAAATTGTGCTTCCTAGCTGTTTTTATAAAATCACTGAATCAAATCTAACTCTGATTACATCAGAGAAGGCCAGGTACCCTACACCATAAGAGGGGGTTTGAAATTTTGACTTGTCTACTTAAAGATCACCAAAATCTGATAACAAGGTCAAATACATCCCTGGGTGGGATTGAACCACCAACCTTTTGGTTAATAGCCGTGCACACTAACTGATTGCGCCACAGAGACACTTTGCAAAAGTCCATACTGACAAAGGCTAATAAGCATTCATCTAAAACGTTTCCTAGAAAAACTTTAAAAAGTCAATAATCTGGAGAGTTTTTGTAAGATGTTTCTTCCATCAACCAACGAAGAAACACATTGGTACTTTCCCATGATGACTGAGTGCTTCAGGATCTCTTGCACTTACATGTGCAGCAGAGTACTGCAATGGAAGCATGCTGGGCCCATAACCCAGAGGTAGGCAGATTGAAACTATCCTTTGCTATATGCATTTTTTTTTGTTAATTTAAGAAATCAAAACTGGGATTGATATTTTTGCTCTTTTATTTTTACTTAAAGTACAATAACTTTTACCATTTTAATTTGTTTTAATAGTATATTGACAGTATAGTTTTCTTTAAAAAATCCACTTAATTTTCTTTACCCTATTATTAAAAGGGTAATTGACAAAAACAAACTACATTGTCACCAGAAGAGCAATACAAAATGTACAAGTGATATATTAAAATCATCTTTCCAGCTTGAATTTCAATGATGCATTGGGGCAACGATTTTGTGAGAAACATCTTCACCCTTAAATAAAGATTTTCTTAATTCCTTACCTGTGTGCTAATTAGATATCACCTTGTTTTCACATTAAACAGACTTCCACATGAGAAAGCAGCAAGGATGCAGTGGCGTTAATGTTTCCTTGTGTCAACCCGTATTATTTCAGTAGACATTGAAATGAGGATGCATCTTGCTGCCTTTCCAATGAAGCAAATTTAATTTAGTAATAGGTGAAAAACCATCCCTACAAAGGTGTTAATCAGAGACTTGGCTTTGTGGACACTTTTCAAAGAACAAATTTGTTAGCATAAAAATAAAGCCAGAAAATTAAGAGCTGTTTAATCACTCAATTGGATTTTTTTGCCAGCATATTTCTTTTTCTCTGCAACCCACTGCTAAATTGTGCTTCCTAGCTGTTTTTATAAAATCACTGAATCAAATCTAACTCTGATTACATCAGAGAAGGCCAGGTACCCTACACCATAAGAGGGGGTTTGAAATTTTGACTTGTCTACTTAAAGATCACCAAAATCTGATAACAAGGTCAATTACGTCCCTGGGTGGGATTGAACCACCAACCTTTTGGTTTATAGCCATACACACTAACTGATTGCACCACAGAGACACTTTTCAAAAGTACATACTGACAAAGGCTAATAAGCATTCATCTAAAACGTTTCCTAGAAAAACTTTAAAAAGTCAATAATCTGGAGAGTTTTTGTAAGATGTTTCTTCCATCCACCAACGAAGAAACACATTGGTACTTTCCCATGATGAGTGAGTGCTTCAGGATCTCTTGCACTTACATGTGCAGCAGAGTACTGCAATGGAAGCATGCTGGGCCCATAACCCAGAGGTAGGCAGATTGAAACTATCCTTTGCTATATGCATTTTTTTTGTTAATTTAAGTAATCAAAACTGGGATTGATATTTTTGCTCTTTTATTTTTCATTAAAGTACAATAACTTTTACTATTTTAATTTGTTTTAATAGTATATTGAAAGTATTGTTTTCTTTTAAAAATCCACTTAATTTTCTTTACCCTATTATTAAAATGGTAATTGACAAAAACAAACTACATTGTCACCAGAAGAGCAATACAAAATGTACAAGTGATATATTAAAATCATCTTTCCAGCTTGAATTTCAATGATGCATTGGGGCAACGATTTTGTGAGAAACATTTTCACCCTTAAATAAAGATTTTCTTAATTCCTTACCTGTGTACTAATTAGATATCACCTTGTTTTCACATTAAACAGACTTCCACATGAGAAAGCAGCAAGGATGCAGTGGCGTTAATGTTTCCTGGTGTCAACCTGTATTATTTCAGTAGACATTGAAATGAGGATGCATCTTGCTGCCTTTCCAATGAAGCAAGTTTAATTTAGTAATAGGTGAAAAACCATCCTTACAAAGGTGTTAATCAGAGACTTGGCTTTGTGGACACTTTTCAGAGAACAAATTTGTTAGCATAAAAATAAAGCCAGAAAATGAAGAGCTGTTTAATCACTCAATTGGATTTTTTTGCCAGCATATTTCTTTTTCTCTGCAACCCACTGCTAAATTGTGCTTCCTAGCTGTTTTTATAAAATCACTGAATCAAATCTAACTCTGATTACATCAGAGAAGGCCAGGTACCCTACACCATAAGAGGGGGTTTGAAATTTTGACTTGTCTACTTAAAGATCACCAAAATCTGATAACAAGGTCAATTACATCCCTGGGTGGGATTGAACCACCAACCTTTTGGTTAATAGCCATACACACTAACTGATTGCGCCACAGAGACACTTTGCAAAAGTACATACTGACAAAGGCTAATAAGCATTCATCTAAAACGTTTCCTAGAAAAACTTTAAAAAGTCAATAATCTGGAGAGTTTTTGTAAGATGTTTCTTCCATCAACCAACGAAGAAACACATTGGTACTTTCCCAGGATGAGTGAGTGCTTCAGGATCTATTGCACTTACATGTGCAGCAGAGTACAGCAATGGAAGCATGCTGGGCACATAACCCAGAGGTAGGCAGATTGAAACTATCCTCTGCTATATGCATTTTTTTTTTTAATTAAAGTAATCCAAAACTGGGATTGATATGTTGGCTCTTTTATTTTTACTTACAGTACAATAACTTTTACCATTTTAATTTGTTTTAATAGTATATTGACAGTATTGTTTTCTTTCAAAAATCCACTTAATTTTCTTTACCCTATTATTAAAATGGTAATTTACAAAAACAAACTACATTGTCACCAGAAGAGCAATACAAAATGTACAAGTGATATATTAAAATCATCTTTCCAGCTTGAATTTCAATGATGCATTGGGGCAACGATTTTGTGAGAAACATTTTCACCCTTAAATAAAGATTTTCTTAATTCCTTACCTGTGTGCTAATTAGATATCACCTTGTTTTCACATTAAACAGACTTCCACATGAGAAAGCAGCAAGGATGCAGTGGTGTTAATGTTTCCTGGTGTCAACCTGTATTATTTCAGTAGACATTGAAATGAGGATGCATCTTGCTGCCTTTCCAATGAAGCAAGTTTAATTTAGTAATAGGTGAAAAACCATCCTTACAAAGGTGTTAATCAGAGACTTGGCTTTGTGGACACTTTTCAGAGAACAAATTTGTTAGCATAAAAATAAAGCCAGAAAATGAAGAGCTGTTAAATCACTCAATTGGATTTTTTTGCCAGCATATTTCTTTTTCTCTGCAACCCACTGCTAAATTGTGCTTCCTAGCTGTTTTTATAAAATCACTGAATCAAATCTAACTCTGATTACATCAGAGAAGGCCAGGTACCCTACACCATAAGAGGGGGTTTGAAATTTTGACTTGTCTACTTAAAGATCACCAAAATCTGATAACAAGGTCAATTACGTCCCTGGGTGGGATTGAACCACCAACCTTTTGGTTAATAGCCATATACACTAACTGATTGCGCCACAGAGACACTTTGCAAAAGTACATACTGACAAAGGCTAATAAGCATTCATCTAAAACGTTTCCTAGAAAAACTTTAAAAAGTCAATAATCTGGAGAGTTTTTGTAAGATGTTTCTTCCATCAACCAATGAAGAAACACATTGGTACTTTCCCATGATGACTGAGTGCTTCAGGATCTCTTGCACTTACATGTGCAGCAGAGTACTGCAATGGAAGCATGCTGGGCCCATAACCCAGAGGTAGGCAGAATGAAACTATCCTTTGCTATATGCATATTTTTTTGTTAATTTAAGTAATCAAAACTGGGATTGATATTTTTGCTCTTTTATTTTTACTTAAAGTACAATAACTTTTACCATTTTAATTTGTTTTAATAGTATATTGACAGTATAGTTTTCTTTAAAAAATCCACTTAATTTTCTTTACCCTATTATTAAAAGGGTAATTGACAAAAACAAACTACATTGTCACCAGAAGAGCAATACAAAATGTACAAGTGATATATTAAAATCATCTTTCCAGCTTGACTTTCAATGATGCATTGGGGCAACGATTTTGTGAGAAACATCTTCACCCTTAAATAAAGATTTTCTTAATTCCTTACCTGTGTGCTAATTAGATATCACCTTGTTTTCACATTAAACAGACTTCCACATGAGAAAGCAGCAAGGATGCAGTGGCGTTAATGTTTCCTTGTGTCAACCCGTATTATTTCAGTAGACATTGAAATGAGGATGCATCTTGCTGCCTTTCCAATGAAGCAAATTTAATTTAGTAATAGGTTAAAAACCATCCCTACAAAGGTGTTAATCAGAGACTTGCTTTGTGGACACTTTTCAAAGAACAAATTTGTTAGCATAAAAATAAAGCCAGAAAATTAAGAGCTGTTTAATCACTCAATTGGATTTTTTTTGCCAGCATATTTCTTTTTCTCTGCAACCCACTGCTAAATTGTGCTTCCTAGCTGTTTTTATAAAATCACTGAATCAAATCTAACTCTGATTACATCAGAGAAGGCCAGGTACCCTACACCATAAGAGGGGGTTTGAAATTTTGACTTGTCTACTTAAAGATCACCAAAATCTGATAACAAGGTCAATTACGTCCCTGGGTGGGATTGAACCACCAACCTTTTGGTTTATAGCCGTACACACTAACTGATTGCGCCACAGAGACACTTTGCAAAAGTACCTACTGACAAAGGCTAATAAGCATTCATCTAAAATGTTTCCTAGAAAAACTTTAAAAAGTCAATAATCTGGAGAGTTTTTGTAAGATGTTTCTTCCATCCACCAACGAAGAAACACATTGGTACTTTCCCATGATGAGTGAGTGCTTCAGGATCTCTTGCACTTACATGTGCAGCAGAGTACTGCAATGGAAGCATGCTGGGCCCATAACCCAGAGGTAGGCAGATTAAAACTATCCTCTGCTATATGCATTTTTTTTTGTTAATTAAAGTAATCCAAAACTGGGATTGATATTTTTGCTCTTTTATTTTTCATTAAAGTACAATAACTTTTACCATTTTAATTTGTTTTAATAGTATATTGAAAGTATTGTTTTCTTTTAAAAATCCACTTAATTTTCTTTACCCTATTATTAAAATGGTAATTGACAAAAACAAACTACATTGTCATCAGAAGAGCAATACAAAATGTACAAGTGATATATTAAAATCATCTTTCCAGCTTGAATTTCAATGATGCATTGGGGCAACGATTTTGTGAGAAACATTTTCACCCTTAAATAAAGATTTTCTTAATTCCTTACCTGTGTGCAAATTAGATATCACCTTGTTTTCACATTAAACAGACTTCCACATGAGAAAGCAGCAAGGATGCAGTGGCGTTAATGTTTCCTGGTGTCAACCTGTATTATTTCAGTAGACATTGAAATGAGGATGCATCTTGCTGCCTTTCCAATGAAGCAAGTTTAATTTAGTAATAGGTGAAAAACCATCCTTACAAAGGTGTTAATCAGAGACTTGGCTTTGTGGACACTTTTCAGAGAACAAATTTGTTAGCATAAAAATAAAGCCAGAAAATGAAGAGCTGTTTAATCACTCAATTGGATTTTTTTGCCAGCATATTTCTTTTTCTCTGCAACCCACTGCTAAATTGTGCTTCCTAGCTGTTTTTATAAAATCACTGAATCAAATCTAACTCTGATTACATCAGAGAAGGCCAGGTACCCTACACCATAAGAGGGGGTTTGAAATTTTGACTTGTCTACTTAAAGATCACCAAAATCTGATAACAAGGTCAAATACATCCCTGGGTGGGATTGAACCACCAACCTTTTGGTTAATAGCCGTGCACACTAACTGATTGCGCCACAGAGACACTTTGCAAAAGTCCATACTGACAAAGGCTAATAAGCATTCATCTAAAACGTTTCCTAGAAAAACTTTAAAAAGTCAATAATCTGGAGAGTTTTTGTAAGATGTTTCTTCCATCAACCAACGAAGAAACACATTGGTACTTTCCCATGATGACTGAGTGCTTCAGGATCTCTTGCACTTACATGTGCAGCAGAGTACTGCAATGGAAGCATGCTGGGCCCATAACCCAGAGGTAGGCAGATTGAAACTATCCTTTGCTATATGCATTTTTTTTTGTTAATTTAAGAAATCAAAACTGGGATTGATATTTTTGCTCTTTTATTTTTACTTAAAGTACAATAACTTTTACCATTTTAATTTGTTTTAATAGTATATTGACAGTATAGTTTTCTTTAAAAAATCCACTTAATTTTCTTTACCCTATTATTAAAAGGGTAATTGACAAAAACAAACTACATTGTCACCAGAAGAGCAATACAAAATGTACAAGTGATATATTAAAATCATCTTTCCAGCTTGAATTTCAATGATGCATTGGGGCAACGATTTTGTGAGAAACATCTTCACCCTTAAATAAAGATTTTCTTAATTCCTTACCTGTGTGCTAATTAGATATCACCTTGTTTTCACATTAAACAGACTTCCACATGAGAAAGCAGCAAGGATGCAGTGGCGTTAATGTTTCCTTGTGTCAACCCGTATTATTTCAGTAGACATTGAAATGAGGATGCATCTTGCTGCCTTTCCAATGAAGCAAATTTAATTTAGTAATAGGTGAAAAACCATCCCTACAAAGGTGTTAATCAGAGACTTGGCTTTGTGGACACTTTTCAAAGAACAAATTTGTTAGCATAAAAATAAAGCCAGAAAATTAAGAGCTGTTTAATCACTCAATTGGATTTTTTTGCCAGCATATTTCTTTTTCTCTGCAACCCACTGCTAAATTGTGCTTCCTAGCTGTTTTTATAAAATCACTGAATCAAATCTAACTCTGATTACATCAGAGAAGGCCAGGTACCCTACACCATAAGAGGGGGTTTGAAATTTTGACTTGTCTACTTAAAGATCACCAAAATCTGATAACAAGGTCAATTACGTCCCTGGGTGGGATTGAACCACCAACCTTTTGGTTTATAGCCATACACACTAACTGATTGCACCACAGAGACACTTTTCAAAAGTACATACTGACAAAGGCTAATAAGCATTCATCTAAAACGTTTCCTAGAAAAACTTTAAAAAGTCAATAATCTGGAGAGTTTTTGTAAGATGTTTCTTCCATCCACCAACGAAGAAACACATTGGTACTTTCCCATGATGAGTGAGTGCTTCAGGATCTCTTGCACTTACATGTGCAGCAGAGTACTGCAATGGAAGCATGCTGGGCCCATAACCCAGAGGTAGGCAGATTGAAACTATCCTTTGCTATATGCATTTTTTTTGTTAATTTAAGTAATCAAAACTGGGATTGATATTTTTGCTCTTTTATTTTTCATTAAAGTACAATAACTTTTACTATTTTAATTTGTTTTAATAGTATATTGAAAGTATTGTTTTCTTTTAAAAATCCACTTAATTTTCTTTACCCTATTATTAAAATGGTAATTGACAAAAACAAACTACATTGTCACCAGAAGAGCAATACAAAATGTACAAGTGATATATTAAAATCATCTTTCCAGCTTGAATTTCAATGATGCATTGGGGCAACGATTTTGTGAGAAACATTTTCACCCTTAAATAAAGATTTTCTTAATTCCTTACCTGTGTACTAATTAGATATCACCTTGTTTTCACATTAAACAGACTTCCACATGAGAAAGCAGCAAGGATGCAGTGGCGTTAATGTTTCCTGGTGTCAACCTGTATTATTTCAGTAGACATTGAAATGAGGATGCATCTTGCTGCCTTTCCAATGAAGCAAGTTTAATTTAGTAATAGGTGAAAAACCATCCTTACAAAGGTGTTAATCAGAGACTTGGCTTTGTGGACACTTTTCAGAGAACAAATTTGTTAGCATAAAAATAAAGCCAGAAAATGAAGAGCTGTTTAATCACTCAATTGGATTTTTTTGCCAGCATATTTCTTTTTCTCTGCAACCCACTGCTAAATTGTGCTTCCTAGCTGTTTTTATAAAATCACTGAATCAAATCTAACTCTGATTACATCAGAGAAGGCCAGGTACCCTACACCATAAGAGGGGGTTTGAAATTTTGACTTGTCTACTTAAAGATCACCAAAATCTGATAACAAGGTCAATTACATCCCTGGGTGGGATTGAACCACCAACCTTTTGGTTAATAGCCATACACACTAACTGATTGCGCCACAGAGACACTTTGCAAAAGTACATACTGACAAAGGCTAATAAGCATTCATCTAAAACGTTTCCTAGAAAAACTTTAAAAAGTCAATAATCTGGAGAGTTTTTGTAAGATGTTTCTTCCATCAACCAACGAAGAAACACATTGGTACTTTCCCAGGATGAGTGAGTGCTTCAGGATCTATTGCACTTACATGTGCAGCAGAGTACAGCAATGGAAGCATGCTGGGCACATAACCCAGAGGTAGGCAGATTGAAACTATCCTCTGCTATATGCATTTTTTTTTTTAATTAAAGTAATCCAAAACTGGGATTGATATGTTGGCTCTTTTATTTTTACTTACAGTACAATAACTTTTACCATTTTAATTTGTTTTAATAGTATATTGACAGTATTGTTTTCTTTCAAAAATCCACTTAATTTTCTTTACCCTATTATTAAAATGGTAATTTACAAAAACAAACTACATTGTCACCAGAAGAGCAATACAAAATGTACAAGTGATATATTAAAATCATCTTTCCAGCTTGAATTTCAATGATGCATTGGGGCAACGATTTTGTGAGAAACATTTTCACCCTTAAATAAAGATTTTCTTAATTCCTTACCTGTGTGCTAATTAGATATCACCTTGTTTTCACATTAAACAGACTTCCACATGAGAAAGCAGCAAGGATGCAGTGGCGTTAATGTTTCCTGGTGTCAACCTGTATTATTTCAGTAGACATTGAAATGAGGATGCATCTTGCTGCCTTTCCAATGAAGCAAGTTTAATTTAGTAATAGGTTAAAAACCATCCTTACAAAGGTGTTAATCAGAGACTTGGCTTTGTGGACACTTTTCAGAGAACAAATTTGTTAGCATAAATATAAAGCCAGAAAATGAAGAGCTGTTTAATCACTCAATTGGATTTTTTTTGCCAGCATATTTCTTTTTCTCTGCAACCCACTGCTTAATTGTGCTTCCTATCTGTTTTTATAAAATCACTGAATCAAATCTAACTCTGATTACATCAGAGAAGGCCAGGTACCCTACACCATAACAGGGGGTTTGAAATTTTGACTTGTCTACTTAAAGATCACCAAAATCTGATAACAAGGTCAATTACGTCCCTGGGTGGGATTGAACCACCAACCTTTTGGTTAGTAGCCAGACACACTAACCGATTGCGCCACAGAGACACTTTGTAAAAAGTACATACTGACAAAGGCTAATAAGCATACATCTAGAACGTTTCCTAGAAAAACTTTAAAAAGTCAATAATCTGGAGAGTTTTTGTAAGATGTTTCTTAGATCAACCAACGAAGAAACACATTGGTACTTTCCCATGATGAGTGAGTGCTTCAGGATCTCTTGCACTTACATGTGCAGCAGAGTACTGCAATGGAAGCATGCTGGGCCCATAACCCAGAGGTAGGCAGATTGAAACTATCCTTTGCTATATGCATTTTTTTTTTGTTAATTTAAGTAATCAAAACTGGGATTGATATTTTTGCTCTTTTATTTTTACTTAAAGTACAATAACTTTTACCATTTTAATTTGTTTTAATAGTATATTGACAGTATAGTTTTCTTTCAAAAATCCACTTAATTTTCTTTACCCTATTATTAAAATGGTAATTTACAAAAACAAACTACATTGTCACCAGAAGAGCAATACAAAATGTACAAGTGATATATTAAAATCATCTTTCCAGCTTGAATTTCAATGATGCATTGGGGCAACGATTTTGTGAGAAACATTTTCACCCTTAAATAAAGATTTTCTTAATTCCTTACCTGTGTGCTAATTAGATATCACCTTGTTTTCACATTAAACAGACTTCCACATGAGAAAGCAGCAAGGATGCAGTGGCGTTAATGTTTCCTGGTGTCAACCTGTATTATTTCAGTAGACATTGAAATGAGGATGCATCTTGCTGCCTTTCCAATGAAGCAAGTTTAATTTAGTAATAGGTTAAAAACCATCCTTACAAAGGTGTTAATCAGAGACTTGGCTTTGTGGACACTTTTCAGAGAACAAATTTGTTAGCATAAAAATAAAGCCAGAAAATGAAGAGCTGTTTAATCACTCAATTGGATTTTTTTTGCCAGCATATTTCTTTTTCTCTGCAACCCACTGCTAAATTGTGCTTCCTAGCTGTTTTTTATAAAATCACTGAATCAAATCTAACTCTGATTACATCAGAGAAGGCCAGGTACCCTACAACATAAAAGGGGGTTTGAAATTTTGACTTGTCTACTTAAAGATCACCCAAACCTGATCACAAGGTCAATTACATCCCTGGGTGGGATTGAACCACCAACCTTTTGGTTAGTAGCCAGACACACTAACCTATTGCGCCACAGAGACACTTTGCAAAAAGTGCATACTGACAAAGGCTAATAAGCATTAATCTAGAACGTTTCCTAGAAAAACTTTAAAAAGTCAATAATCTGGAGAGTTTTTGTAAGAATTTTCTTAAATCAACAACGAAGAAACACATTGGTACTTTCCCATGATGAGTGAGTGCTTCAGGATCTCTTGCACTTACATGTGCAGCAGAGTACAGCAATGGAAGCATGCTGGGCCCATTACCCAGAGGTAGGCAGATTGAAACTATCCTCTGCTATATGCATTTTTTTTGTTAATTAAAGTAATCCAAAACTGGGATTGATATGTTAGCTATTTTATGTTTACTTAAAGTACAATAACTTTTACCATTTTAATTTGTTTTAATAGTATATTGACAGTATTGTTTTCTTTCAAAAATCCACTTAATTTTCTTTACCCTATTATTAAAATGGTAATTGACAAAAACAAACTACATTGTCACCAGAAGAGCAATACAAAATGTACAAGTTATAGATTAAAATCATCTTTCCAGCTTGAATTTCAATGATGCATTGGGGCAACGATTTTGTGAGAAACATCTTCACCCTTAAATAAAGATTTTCTTAATTCCTTACCTGTGTGCTAATTAGATATCACCTTGTTTTCACATTAAACAGACTTCCACATGAGAAAGCAGCAAGGATGCATTGGCGTTAATGTTTCCTGGTGTCAACCTGTATTATTTCAGTAGACATTGAAATGAGGATGCATCTTGCTGCCTTTCCAATGAAGCAAGTTTAATTTAGTAATAGGTGAAAAACCATCCTTACAAAGGTGTTCATCAGAGACTTGGCTTTGTGGACACTTTTCAGAGAACAAATTTGTTAGCATAAAAATAAAGCCAGAAAATGAAGAGCTGTTTAATCACTCAATTGGATTTTTCTGCCAGCATATTTTTTTTCTTTGCAACCCACTGCTAAATTGTGCTTCCTAGCTGTTTTTTATAAAATCACTTAATCAAATCTAACTCTGATTACATCAGAGAAGGCCAGGTACCCTACATCATAAGAGGGGGTTTGAAATTTTGACTTGTCCACTTAAAGATCACCAAAACCTGACCACAAGGTCACTTACATCCCTGGGTGGGATTGAACCACCAACCTTTTGGTTAGTAGCCAAACACACTAACTGATTGCACCACAGAGACACTTTGCAAAAGTGGATACTGACAAAGGCTAATAAGCATTCATCTAGAACGTTTCCTAGAAAAACTTTAAAAAGTCAATAATCTGGAGAGTTTTTGTAAGATGTTTCTTAGATCAACCAACGAAGAAACACATTGGTACTTTCCCATGATGAGTGAGTGCTTCAGGATCGCTTGCACTTACATGTGCAGCAGAGTACTGCAATGGAAGCATGCTGGGCCCATAACCCAGAGGTAGGCAGATTAAAACTATCCTCTGCTATATGTATTTTTTTTTAATTAAAGTAATCCAAAACTGGGATTGATATTTTAGCTCTTTTATTTTTCATTAAAGTACAATAACTTTTACTATTTTAATTTGTTTTAATAGTATATTGAAAGTATTGTTTTCTTTTAAAAATCCACTTAATTTTCTTTACCCTATTATTAAAATGGTAATTGACAAAAACAAACTACATTGTCACCAGAAGAGCAATACAAAATGTACAAGTGATAAATTAAAATCATCTTTCCAGCTTGAATTTCAATGATGCATTGGGGCAACGATTTTGTGAGAAACATTTTCACCATTAAATAAAGATTTTCTTAATTCCTTACCTGTGTGCTAATTAGATATCACCTTGTTTTCACATTAAACAGACTTCCACATGAGAAAGCAGCAAGGATGCAGTGGCGTTAATGTTTCCTGGTGTCAACCTGTATTATTTCAGTAGACATTGAAATGAGGATGCATCTTGCTGCCTTTCCAATGAAGCAAGTTTAATTTAGTAATAGGTGAAAAACCATCCTTACAAAGGTGTTAATCAGAGACTTGGCTTTGTGGACACTTTTCAGAGAACAAATTTGTTAGCATAAAAATAAAGCCAGAAAATGAAGAGCTGTTTAATCACTCAATTGGATTTTTTTGCCAGCATATTTCTTTTTCTCTGCAACCCACTGCTAAATTGTGCTTCCTAGCTGTTGTTATAAAATCACTGAATCAAATCTAACTCTGATTACATCAGAGAAGGCCAGGTACCCTACACCATAAGAGGGGGTTTGAAATTTTGACTTGTCTACTTAAAGATCACCAAAATCTGATAACAAGGTCAATTACGTCCCTGGGTGGGATTGACCCACCAACCTTTTGGTTAGTAGCTATACACATTAACTGATTGCGCCACAGAGACACTTTGCAAAAGTACATACTGACAAAGGCTAATAAGCATTCATCTAAAACGTTTCCTAGAAAAACTTTAAAAAGTCAATAATCTGGAGAGTTTTTGTAAGATGTTTCTTCCATCAACCAACGAAGAAACACATTGGTACTTTCCCAGGATGAGTGAGTGCTTCAGGATCTATTGCACTTACATGTGCAGCAGAGTACAGCAATGGAAGCATGCTGGGCACATAACCCAGAGGTAGGCAGATTGAAACTATCCTCTGCTATATGCATTTTTTTTTTGTTAATTAAAGTAATCCAAAACTGGGATTGATATGTTGGCTCTTTTATTTTTACTTACAGTACAATAACTTTTACCATTTTAATTTGTTTTAATAGTATATTGACAGTATTGTTTTCTTTCAAAAATCCACTTAATTTTTTTTACCCTATTATTAAAATGGTAATTGACAAAAACAAACTACATTGTCACCAGAAGAGCAATACAAAATGTACAAGTGATATATTAAAATCATCTTTCCAGCTTGAATTTCAATGATGCATTGGGGCAACGATTTTGTGAGAAACATTTTCACCCTTAAATAAAGATTTTCTTAATTCCTTACCTGTGTGCTAATTAGATATCACCTTGTTTTCACATTAAACAGACTTCCACATGAGAAAGCAGCAAGGATGCAGTGGCGTTAATGTTTCCTGGTGTCAACCTGTATTATTTCAGTAGACATTGAAATGAGGATGCATCTTGCTGCCTTTCCAATGAAGCAAGTTTAATTTAGTAATAGGTTAAAAACCATCCCTACAAAGGTGTTAATCAGAGACTTGGCTTTGTGGACACTTTTCAAAGAACAAATTTGTTAGCATAAAAATAAAGCCAGAAAATTAAGAGCTGTTTAATCACTCAATTGGATTTTTTTGCCAGCATATTTCTTTTTCTCTGCAACCCACTGCTAAATTGTGCTTCCTAGCTGTTTTTATAAAATCACTGAATCAAATCTAACTCTGATTACATCAGAGAAGGCCAGGTACCCTACACCATAAGAGGGGGTTTGAAATTTTGACTTGTCTACTTAAAGATCACCAAAATCTGATAACAAGGTCAATTACGTCCCTGGGTGGGATTGAACCACCAACCTTTTGGTTTATAGCCATACACACTAACTGATTGCACCACAGAGACACTTTTCAAAAGTACATACTGACAAAGGCTAATAAGCATTCATCTAAAACGTTTCCTAGAAAAACTTTAAAAAGTCAATAATCTGGAGAGTTTTTGTAAGATGTTTCTTCCATCCACCAACGAAGAAACACATTGGTACTTTCCCATGATGAGTGAGTGCTTCAGGATCTCTTGCACTTACATGTGCAGCAGAGTACTGCAATGGAAGCATGCTGGGCCCATAACCCAGAGGTAGGCAGATTGAAACTATCCTTTGCTATATGCATTTTTTTTGTTAATTTAAGTAATCAAAACTGGGATTGATATTTTTGCTCTTTTATTTTTCATTAAAGTACAATAACTTTTACTATTTTAATTTGTTTTAATAGTATATTGAAAGTATTGTTTTCTTTTAAAAATCCACTTAATTTTCTTTACCCTATTATTAAAATGGTAATTGACAAAAACAAACTACATTGTCACCAGAAGAGCAATACAAAATGTACAAGTGATATATTAAAATCATCTTTCCAGCTTGAATTTCAATGATGCATTGGGGCAACGATTTTGTGAGAAACATTTTCACCCTTAAATAAAGATTTTCTTAATTCCTTACCTGTGTACTAATTAGATATCACCTTGTTTTCACATTAAACAGACTTCCACATGAGAAAGCAGCAAGGATGCAGTGGCGTTAATGTTTCCTGGTGTCAACCTGTATTATTTCAGTAGACATTGAAATGAGGATGCATCTTGCTGCCTTTCCAATGAAGCAAGTTTAATTTAGTAATAGGTGAAAAACCATCCTTACAAAGGTGTTAATCAGAGACTTGGCTTTGTGGACACTTTTCAGAGAACAAATTTGTTAGCATAAAAATAAAGCCAGAAAATGAAGAGCTGTTTAATCACCCAATTGGATTTTTTTGCCAGCATATTTCTTTTTCTCTGCAACCCACTGCTAAATTGTGCTTCCTAGCTGTTTTTATAAAATCACTGAATCAAATCTAACTCTGATTACATCAGAGAAGGCCAGGTACCCTACACCATAAGAGGGGGTTTGAAATTTTGACTTGTCTACTTAAAGATCACCAAAATCTGATAACAAGGTCAATTACATCCCTGGGTGGGATTGAACCACCAACCTTTTGGTTAATAGCCATACACACTAACTGATTGCGCCACAGAGACACTTTGCAAAAGTACATACTGACAAAGGCTAATAAGCATTCATCTAAAACGTTTCCTAGAAAAACTTTAAAAAGTCAATAATCTGGAGAGTTTTTGTAAGATGTTTCTTCCATCAACCAACGAAGAAACACATTGGTACTTTCCCAGGATGAGTGAGTGCTTCAGGATCTATTGCACTTACATGTGCAGCAGAGTACAGCAATGGAAGCATGCTGGGCACATAACCCAGAGGTAGGCAGATTGAAACTATCCTCTGCTATATGCATTTTTTTTTTTTAATTAAAGTAATCCAAAACTGGGATTGATATGTTGGCTCTTTTATTTTTACTTACAGTACAATAACTTTTACCATTTTAATTTGTTTTAATAGTATATTGACAGTATTGTTTTCTTTCAAAAATCCACTTAATTTTCTTTACCCTATTATTAAAATGGTAATTTACAAAAACAAACTACATTGTCACCAGAAGAGCAATACAAAATGTACAAGTGATATATTAAAATCATCTTTCCAGCTTGAATTTCAATGATGCATTGGGGCAACGATTTTGTGAGAAACATTTTCACCCTTAAATAAAGATTTTCTTAATTCCTTACCTGTGTGCTAATTAGATATCACCTTGTTTTCACATTAAACAGACTTCCACATGAGAAAGCAGCAAGGATGCAGTGGCGTTAATGTTTCCTGGTGTCAACCTGTATTATTTCAGTAGACATTGAAATGAGGATGCATCTTGCTGCCTTTCCAATGAAGCAAGTTTAATTTAGTAATAGGTTAAAAACCATCCTTACAAAGGTGTTAATCAGAGACTTGGCTTTGTGGACACTTTTCAGAGAACAAATTTGTTAGCATAAATATAAAGCCAGAAAATGAAGAGCTGTTTAATCACTCAATTGGATTTTTTTTGCCAGCATATTTCTTTTTCTCTGCAACCCACTGCTTAATTGTGCTTCCTATCTGTTTTTATAAAATCACTGAATCAAATCTAACTCTGATTACATCAGAGAAGGCCAGGTACCCTACACCATAACAGGGGGTTTGAAATTTTGACTTGTCTACTTAAAGATCACCAAAATCTGATAACAAGGTCAATTACGTCCCTGGGTGGGATTGAACCACCAACCTTTTGGTTAGTAGCCAGACACACTAACCGATTGCGCCACAGAGACACTTTGTAAAAAGTACATACTGACAAAGGCTAATAAGCATACATCTAGAACGTTTCCTAGAAAAACTTTAAAAAGTCAATAATCTGGAGAGTTTTTGTAAGATGTTTCTTAGATCAACCAACGAAGAAACACATTGGTACTTTCCCATGATGAGTGAGTGCTTCAGGATCTCTTGCACTTACATGTGCAGCAGAGTACTGCAATGGAAGCATGCTGGGCCCATAACCCAGAGGTAGGCAGATTGAAACTATCCTTTGCTATATGCATTTTTTTTTTGTTAATTTAAGTAATCAAAACTGGGATTGATATTTTTGCTCTTTTATTTTTACTTAAAGTACAATAACTTTTACCATTTTAATTTGTTTTAATAGTATATTGACAGTATAGTTTTCTTTCAAAAATCCACTTAATTTTCTTTACCCTATTATTAAAATGGTAATTTACAAAAACAAACTACATTGTCACCAGAAGAGCAATACAAAATGTAAAAGTGATATATTAAAATCATCTTTCCAGCTTGAATTTCAATGATGCATTGGGGCAACGATTTTGTGAGAAACATTTTCACCCTTAAATAAAGATTTTCTTAATTCCTTACCTGTGTGCTAATTAGATATCACCTTGTTTTCACATTAAACAGACTTCCACATGAGAAAGCAGCAAGGATGCAGTGGCGTTAATGTTTCCTGGTGTCAACCTGTATTATTTCAGTAGACATTGAAATGAGGATGCATCTTGCTGCCTTTCCAATGAAGCAAGTTTAATTTAGTAATAGGTTAAAAACCATCCTTACAAAGGTGTTAATCAGAGACTTGGCTTTGTGGACACTTTTCAGAGAACAAATTTGTTAGCATAAAAATAAAGCCAGAAAATGAAGAGCTGTTTAATCACTCAATTGGATTTTTTTTGCCAGCATATTTCTTTTTCTCTGCAACCCACTGCTAAATTGTGCTTCCTAGCTGTTTTTTATAAAATCACTGAATCAAATCTAACTCTGATTACATCAGAGAAGGCCAGGTACCCTACAACATAAAAGGGGGTTTGAAATTTTGACTTGTCTACTTAAAGATCACCCAAACCTGATCACAAGGTCAATTACATCCCTGGGTGGGATTGAACCACCAACCTTTTGGTTAGTAGCCAGACACACTAACCTATTGCGCCACAGAGACACTTTGCAAAAAGTGCATACTGACAAAGGCTAATAAGCATTAATCTAGAACGTTTCCTAGAAAAACTTTAAAAAGTCAATAATCTGGAGAGTTTTTGTAAGAATTTTCTTAAATCAACAACGAAGAAACACATTGGTACTTTCCCATGATGAGTGAGTGCTTCAGGATCTCTTGCACTTACATGTGCAGCAGAGTACAGCAATGGAAGCATGCTGGGCCCATTACCCAGAGGTAGGCAGATTGAAACTATCCTCTGCTATATGCATTTTTTTTTGTTAATTAAAGTAATCCAAAACTGGGATTGATATGTTAGCTATTTTATGTTTACTTAAAGTACAATAACTTTTACCATTTTAATTTGTTTTAATAGTATATTGACAGTATTGTTTTCTTTCAAAAATCCACTTAATTTTCTTTACCCTATTATTAAAATGGTAATTGACAAAAACAAACTACATTGTCACCAGAAGAGCAATACAAAATGTACAAGTTATAGATTAAAATCATCTTTCCAGCTTGAATTTCAATGATGCATTGGGGCAACGATTTTGTGAGAAACATCTTCACCCTTAAATAAAGATTTTCTTAATTCCTTACCTGTGTGCTAATTAGATATCACCTTGTTTTCACATTAAACAGACTTCCACATGAGAAAGCAGCAAGGATGCATTGGCGTTAATGTTTCCTGGTGTCAACCTGTATTATTTCAGTAGACATTGAAATGAGGATGCATCTTGCTGCCTTTCCAATGAAGCAAGTTTAATTTAGTAATAGGTGAAAAACCATCCTTACAAAGGTGTTCATCAGAGACTTGGCTTTGTGGACACTTTTCAGAGAACAAATTTGTTAGCATAAAAATAAAGCCAGAAAATGAAGAGCTGTTTAATCACTCAATTGGATTTTTCTGCCAGCATATTTTTTTTCTTTGCAACCCACTGCTAAATTGTGCTTCCTAGCTGTTTTTTATAAAATCACTTAATCAAATCTAACTCTGATTACATCAGAGAAGGCCAGGTACCCTACATCATAAGAGGGGGTTTGAAATTTTGACTTGTCCACTTAAAGATCACCAAAACCTGACCACAAGGTCACTTACATCCCTGGGTGGGATTGAACCACCAACCTTTTGGTTAGTAGCCAAACACACTAACTGATTGCACCACAGAGACACTTTGCAAAAGTGGATACTGACAAAGGCTAATAAGCATTCATCTAGAACGTTTCCTAGAAAAACTTTAAAAAGTCAATAATCTGGAGAGTTTTTGTAAGATGTTTCTTAGATCAACCAACGAAGAAACACATTGGTACTTTCCCATGATGAGTGAGTGCTTCAGGATCGCTTGCACTTACATGTGCAGCAGAGTACTGCAATGGAAGCATGCTGGGCCCATAACCCAGAGGTAGGCAGATTAAAACTATCCTCTGCTATATGTATTTTTTTTTAATTAAAGTAATCCAAAACTGGGATTGATATTTTAGCTCTTTTATTTTTCATTAAAGTACAATAACTTTTACTATTTTAATTTGTTTTAATAGTATATTGAAAGTATTGTTTTCTTTTAAAAATCCACTTAATTTTCTTTACCCTATTATTAAAATGGTAATTGACAAAAACAAACTACATTGTCACCAGAAGAGCAATACAAAATGTACAAGTGATAAATTAAAATCATCTTTCCAGCTTGAATTTCAATGATGCATTGGGGCAACGATTTTGTGAGAAACATTTTCACCATTAAATAAAGATTTTCTTAATTCCTTACCTGTGTGCTAATTAGATATCACCTTGTTTTCACATTAAACAGACTTCCACATGAGAAAGCAGCAAGGATGCAGTGGCGTTAATGTTTCCTGGTGTCAACCTGTATTATTTCAGTAGACATTGAAATGAGGATGCATCTTGCTGCCTTTCCAATGAAGCAAGTTTAATTTAGTAATAGGTGAAAAACCATCCTTACAAAGGTGTTAATCAGAGACTTGGCTTTGTGGACACTTTTCAGAGAACAAATTTGTTAGCATAAAAATAAAGCCAGAAAATGAAGAGCTGTTTAATCACTCAATTGGATTTTTTTGCCAGCATATTTCTTTTTCTCTGCAACCCACTGCTAAATTGTGCTTCCTAGCTGTTGTTATAAAATCACTGAATCAAATCTAACTCTGATTACATCAGAGAAGGCCAGGTACCCTACACCATAAGAGGGGGTTTGAAATTTTGACTTGTCTACTTAAAGATCACCAAAATCTGATAACAAGGTCAATTACGTCCCTGGGTGGGATTGACCCACCAACCTTTTGGTTAGTAGCTATACACATTAACTGATTGCGCCACAGAGACACTTTGCAAAAGTACATACTGACAAAGGCTAATAAGCATTCATCTAAAACGTTTCCTAGAAAAACTTTAAAAAGTCAATAATCTGGAGAGTTTTTGTAAGATGTTTCTTCCATCAACCAACGAAGAAACACATTGGTACTTTCCCAGGATGAGTGAGTGCTTCAGGATCTATTGCACTTACATGTGTAGCAGAGTACAGCAATGGAAGCATGCTGGGCACATAACCCAGAGGTAGGCAGATTGAAACTATCCTCTGCTATATGCATTTTTTTTTTGTTAATTAAAGTAATCCAAAACTGGGATTGATATGTTGGCTCTTTTATTTTTACTTACAGTACAATAACTTTTACCATTTTAATTTGTTTTAATAGTATATTGACAGTATTGTTTTCTTTCAAAAATCCACTTAATTTTTTTTACCCTATTATTAAAATGGTAATTGACAAAAACAAACTACATTGTCACCAGAAGAGCAATACAAAATGTACAAGTGATATATTAAAATCATCTTTCCAGCTTGAATTTCAATGATGCATTGGGGCAACGATTTTGTGAGAAACATTTTCACCCTTAAATAAAGATTTTCTTAATTCCTTACCTGTGTGCTAATTAGATATCACCTTGTTTTCACATTAAACAGACTTCCACATGAGAAAGCAGCAAGGATGCAGTGGCGTTAATGTTTCCTGGTGTCAACCTGTATTATTTCAGTAGACATTGAAATGAGGATGCATCTTGCTGCCTTTCCAATGAAGCAAGTTTAATTTAGTAATAGGTTAAAAACCATCCTTACAAAGGTGTTAATCAGAGACTTGGCTTTGTGGACACTTTTCAGAGAACAAATTTGTTAGCATAAAAATAAAGCCAGAAAATTAAGAGCTGTTTAATCACTCAATTGGATTTTTTTTGCCAGCATATTTCTTTTTCTCTGCAACCCACTGCTAAATTGTGCTTCCTAGCTGTTTTTCTAAAATCACTGAATCAAATCTAACTCCATCAGAGAAGGCCACGTACCCTACACCAGAACAGGGGGTTTGAAATTTTGACTTGTCTACTTAAAGATCACCAAAATCTGATAACAAGGTCAAATACGTCCCTGGGTGGGATTGAACCACCAACCTTTTGGTTAATAGCCATGCACACTAACTGATTGCGCCACAGAGACACTTTGCAAAAGTCCATACTGACAAAGGCTAATAAGCATTCATCTAAAACGTTTCCTAGAAAAACTTTAAAAAGTCAATAATCTGGAGAGTTTTTGTAAGATGTTTCTTCCATCAACCAACGAAGAAACACATTGGTACTTTCCCATGATGAGTGAGTGCTTCAGGATCTCTTGCACTTACATGTGCAGCAGAGTACAGCAATGGAAGCATGCTGGGCCCATAACCCAACGGTAGGCAGATTGAAACTATCCTCTGCTATATGCATTTTTTTTTGTTAAAGTAATCCAAAACTGGGATTGATATTTTGGCTCTTTTATTTTTACTTAAAGTACAATAACTTTTACCATTTTAATTTGTTTTAATAGTATATTGACAGTATTGTTTTCTTTCAAAAATCCACTTAATTTTCTTTACCCTATTATTAAAATGGTAATTGACAAAAACAAACTACATTGTCACCAGAAGAGCAATACAAAATGTACAAGTGATATATTAAAATCATCTTTCCAGCTTGAATTTCAATGATGCATTGGGGCAACGATTTTGTGAGAAACATCTTCACCCTTAAATAAAGATTTTCTTAATTCCTTACCTGTGTGCTAATTAGATATCACCTTGTTTTCACATTAAACAGACTTCCACATGAGAAAGCAGCAAGGATACAGTGGCGTTAATGTTTCCTGGTGTCAACCTGTATTATTTCAGTAGACATTGAAATGAGGATGCATCTTGCTGCCTTTCCAATGAAGCAAGTTTAATTTAGTAATAGGTGAAAAACCATCCCTACAAAGGTGTTAATCAGAGACTTGGCTTTGTGGACACTTTTCAAAGAACAAATTTGTTAGCATAAAAATAAAGCCAGAAAATGAAGAGCTGTTTAATCACTCAATTGGATTTTTTTTGCCAGCATATTTCTTTTTCTCTGCAACCCACTGCTAAATTGTGCTTCCTAGCTGTTTTTATAAAATCACTGAATCAAATCTAACTCTGATTACATCAGAGAAGGCCAGGTACCCTACACCATAACAGGGGGTTTGAAATTTTGACTTGTCTACTTAAAGATCACCAAAATCTGATAACAAGGTCAATTATGTCCCTGGTTGGGATTGAACCACCAACCTTTTTGATAGTAGCCGGACATACTAACCGATTGCGCCACAGAGACACTTTGCAAAAAGTACATACTGACAAAGTCTAATAAGCATACATCTAGAACGTATCCTAGAAAATCTTTAAAGAGTCAATAATCTGGAGAGTTTTTGTAAGATGTTTCTTCCATCAACCAATGAAGAAACACATTGGTACTTTCCCATGATGAGTGAGTGCTTCAGGATCTCTTGCACGTACATGTGCAGCAGAGTACTGCAATGGAAGCATGCTGGGCCCATAACCCAGAGGTAGGCAGATTGAAACTATCCTTTGCTATATGCATTTTTTTTGTTAATTTAAGTAATCAAAACTGGGATTGATATTTTTGCTCTTTTATTTTTACTTGAAGTACAATAACTTTTACCATTTTAATTTGTTTGAATAGTATATTGACAGTATAGTTTTCTTTAAAAAATCCACTTAATTTTCTTTACCCTATTATTAAAAGGGTAATTGACAAAAACAAACTACATTGTCACCAGAAGAGCAATACAAAATGTACAAGTGATATATTAAAATCATCTTTCCAGCTTGAATTTCAATGATGCATTGGGGCAACGATTTTGTGAGAAACATCTTCACCCTTAAATAAAGATTTTCTTAATTCCTTACCTGTGTGCTAATTAGATATCACCTTGTTTTCACATTAAACAGACTTCCACATGAGAAAGCAGCAAGGATGCAGTGGCGTTAATGTTTCCTGGTGTCAACCTGTATTATTTCAGTAGAAATTGAAATGAGGATGCATCTTGCTGCCTTTCCAATGAAGCAAGTTTAATTTAGTAATAGGTGAAAAACGATCCCTACAAAGGTGTTAATCAGAGACTTGGCTTTGTGGACACTTTTCAGAGAACAAATTTGTTAGCATAAAAATAAAGCCAGAAAATGAAGAGCTGTTTAATCACTCAATTGGATTTTTTTTGCCAGCATATTTCTTTTTCTCTGCAACCCACTGCTAAATTGTGCTTCCTATCTGTTTTTATAAAATCACTGAATCAAATCTAACTCTGATTACATCAGAGAAGGCCAGGTACCCTACACCATAACAGGGGGTTTGAAATTTTGACTTGTCTACTTAAAGATCACCAAAATCTGATAACAATGTCAATTACGTCCCTGGGTGGGATTGAACCACCAACCTTTTGGTTAGTAGCCAGACACACTAACCGATTGCGCCACAGAGACACTTTGTAAAAAGTACATCCTGACAAAGGCTAATAAGCATACATCTAGAACGTTTCCTAGAAAAACTTTAAAAAGTCAATAATCTGGAGAGTTTTTGTAAGATGTTTCTCCCATCAACCAACCAAGAAACACATTGGTACTTTCCCATGATGAGTGAGTGCTTCAGGATCTCTTGCACTTACATGTGCAGCAGAGTACTGCAATGGAAGCATGCTGGGCCCATAACCCAGAGGTAGGCAGATTGAAACTATCCTTTGCTATATGCATTTTTTTTGTTAATTTAAGTAATCAAAACTGGGATTGATATTTTTGCTCTTTTATTTTTACTTAAAGTACAATAACTTTTACCATTTTAATTTGTTTTAATAGTATATTGACAGTATTGTTTTCTTTCAAAAATCCACTTAATTTTTTTTACCCTATTATTAAAATGGTAATTGACAAAAACAAACTACATTGTCACCAGAAGAGCAATACAAAATGTACAAGTGATATATTAAAATCATCTTTCCAGCTTGAATTTCAATGATGCATTGGGGCAACGATTTTGTGAGAAACATCTTCACCCTTAAATAAAGATTTTCTTAATTCCTTACCTGTGTGCTAATTAGATATCACCTTGTTTTCACATTAAACAGACTTCCACATGAGAAAGCAGCAAGGATGCATTGGCGTTAATGTTTCCTGGTGTCAACCTGTATTATTTCAGTAGACATTGAAATGAGGATGCATCTTGCTGCCTTTCCAATGAAGCAAGTTTAATTTAGTAATAGGTGAAAAACCATCCTTACAAAGGTGTTCATCAGAGACTTGGCTTTGTGGACACTTTTCAGAGAACAAATTTGTTAGCATAAAAATAAAGCCAGAAAATGAAGAGCTGTTTAATCACTCAATTGGATTTTTCTGCCAGCATATTTTTTTTCTTTGCAACCCACTGCTAAATTGTGCTTCCTAGCTGTTTTTTATAAAATCACTTAATCAAATCTAACTCTGATTACATCAGAGAAGGCCAGGTACCCTACATCATAAGAGGGGGTTTGAAATTTTGACTTGTCCACTTAAAGATCACCAAAACCTGACCACAAGGTCACTTACATCCCTGGGTGGGATTGAACCACCAACCTTTTGGTTAGTAGCCAAACACACTAACTGATTGCACCACAGAGACACTTTGCAAAAGTGGATACTGACAAAGGCTAATAAGCATTCATCTAGAACGTTTCCTAGAAAAACTTTAAAAAGTCAATAATCTGGAGAGTTTTTGTAAGATGTTTCTTAGATCAACCAACGAAGAAACACATTGGTACTTTCCCATGATGAGTGAGTGCTTCAGGATCGCTTGCACTTACATGTGCAGCAGAGTACTGCAATGGAAGCATGCTGGGCCCATAACCCAGAGGTAGGCAGATTAAAACTATCCTCTGCTATATGTATTTTTTTTTAATTAAAGTAATCCAAAACTGGGATTGATATTTTAGCTCTTTTATTTTTCATTAAAGTACAATAACTTTTACTATTTTAATTTGTTTTAATAGTATATTGAAAGTATTGTTTTCTTTTAAAAATCCACTTAATTTTCTTTACCCTATTATTAAAATGGTAATTGACAAAAACAAACTACATTGTCACCAGAAGAGCAATACAAAATCTATAAGTGATAAATTAAAATCATCTTTCCAGCTTGAATTTCAATGATGCATTGGGGCAACGATTTTGTGAGAAACATTTTCACCATTAAATAAAGATTTTCTTAATTCCTTACCTGTGTGCTAATTAGATATCACCTTGTTTTCACATTAAACAGACTTCCACATGAGAAAGCAGCAAGGATGCAGTGGCGTTAATGTTTCCTGGTGTCAACCTGTATTATTTCAGTAGACATTGAAATGAGGATGCATCTTGCTGCCTTTCCAATGAAGCAAGTTTAATTTAGTAATAGGTGAAAAACCATCCTTACAAAGGTGTTAATCAGAGACTTGGCTTTGTGGACACTTTTCAGAGAACAAATTTGTTAGCATAAAAATAAAGCCAGAAAATGAAGAGCTGTTTAATCACTCAATTGGATTTTTTTGCCAGCATATTTCTTTTTCTCTGCAACCCACTGCTAAATTGTGCTTCCTAGCTGTTGTTATAAAATCACTGAATCAAATCTAACTCTGATTACATCAGAGAAGGCCAGGTACCCTACACCATAAGAGGGGGTTTGAAATTTTGACTTGTCTACTTAAAGATCACCAAAATCTGATAACAAGGTCAATTACGTCCCTGGGTGGGATTGACCCACCAACCTTTTGGTTAGTAGCTATACACATTAACTGATTGCGCCACAGAGACACTTTGCAAAAGTACATACTGACAAAGGCTAATAAGCATTCATCTAAAACGTTTCCTAGAAAAACTTTAAAAAGTCAATAATCTGGAGAGTTTTTGTAAGATGTTTCATCCATCAACCAACGAAGAAACACATTGGTACTTTCCCAGGATGAGTGAGTGCTTCAGGATCTATTGCACTTACATGTGCAGCAGAGTACAGCAATGGAAGCATGCTGGGCACATAACCCAGAGGTAGGCAGATTGAAACTATCCTCTGCTATATGCATTTTTTTTTGTTAATTAAAGTAATCCAAAACTGGGATTGATATGTTGGCTCTTTTATTTTTACTTACAGTACAATAACTTTTACCATTTTAATTTGTTTTAATAGTATATTGACAGTATTGTTTTCTTTCAAAAATCCACTTAATTTTTTTTACCCTATTATTAAAATGGTAATTGACAAAAACAAACTACATTGTCACCAGAAGAGCAATACAAAATGTACAAGTGATATATTAAAATCATCTTTCCAGCTTGAATTTCAATGATGCATTGGGGCAACGATTTTGTGAGAAACATTTTCACCCTTAAATAAAGATTTTCTTAATTCCTTACCTGTGTGCTAATTAGATATCACCTTGTTTTCACATTAAACAGACTTCCACATGAGAAAGCAGCAAGGATGCAGTGGCGTTAATGTTTCCTGGTGTCAACCTGTATTATTTCAGTAGACATTGAAATGAGGATGCATCTTGCTGCCTTTCCAATGAAGCAAGTTTAATTTAGTAATAGGTTAAAAACCATCCTTACAAAGGTGTTAATCAGAGACTTGGCTTTGTGGACACTTTTCAGAGAACAAATTTGTTAGCATAAAAATAAAGCCAGAAAATTAAGAGCTGTTTAATCACTCAATTGGATTTTTTTTGCCAGCATATTTCTTTTTCTCTGCAACCCACTGCTAAATTGTGCTTCCTAGCTGTTTTTCTAAAATCACTGAATCAAATCTAACTCCATCAGAGAAGGCCACGTACCCTACACCAGAACAGGGGGTTTGAAATTTTGACTTGTCTACTTAAAGATCACCAAAATCTGATAACAAGGTCAAATACGTCCCTGGGTGGGATTGAACCACCAACCTTTTGGTTAATAGCCATGCACACTAACTGATTGCGCCACAGAGACACTTTGCAAAAGTCCATACTGACAAAGGCTAATAAGCATTCATCTAAAACGTTTCCTAGAAAAACTTTAAAAAGTCAATAATCTGGAGAGTTTTTGTAAGATGTTTCTTCCATCAACCAACGAAGAAACACATTGGTACTTTCCCATGATGAGTGAGTGCTTCAGGATCTCTTGCACTTACATGTGCAGCAGAGTACAGCAATGGAAGCATGCTGGGCCCATAACCCAACGGTAGGCAGATTGAAACTATCCTCTGCTATATGCATTTTTTTTTGTTAAAGTAATCCAAAACTGGGATTGATATTTTGGCTCTTTTATTTTTACTTAAAGTACAATAACTTTTACCATTTTAATTTGTTTTAATAGTATATTGACAGTATTGTTTTCTTTCAAAAATCCACTTAATTTTCTTTACCCTATTATTAAAATGGTAATTGACAAAAACAAACTACATTGTCACCAGAAGAGCAATACAAAATGTACAAGTGATATATTAAAATCATCTTTCCAGCTTGAATTTCAATGATGCATTGGGGCAACGATTTTGTGAGAAACATCTTCACCCTTAAATAAAGATTTTCTTAATTCCTTACCTGTGTGCTAATTAGATATCACCTTGTTTTCACATTAAACAGACTTCCACATGAGAAAGCAGCAAGGATACAGTGGCGTTAATGTTTCCTGGTGTCAACCTGTATTATTTCAGTAGACATTGAAATGAGGATGCATCTTGCTGCCTTTCCAATGAAGCAAGTTTAATTTAGTAATAGGTGAAAAACCATCCCTACAAAGGTGTTAATCAGAGACTTGGCTTTGTGGACACTTTTCAAAGAACAAATTTGTTAGCATAAAAATAAAGCCAGAAAATGAAGAGCTGTTTAATCACTCAATTGGATTTTTTTTGCCAGCATATTTCTTTTTCTCTGCAACCCACTGCTAAATTGTGCTTCCTAGCTGTTTTTATAAAATCACTGAATCAAATCTAACTCTGATTACATCAGAGAAGGCCAGGTACCCTACACCATAACAGGGGGTTTGAAATTTTGACTTGTCTACTTAAAGATCACCAAAATCTGATAACAAGGTCAATTATGTCCCTGGTTGGGATTGAACCACCAACCTTTTTGATAGTAGCCGGACATACTAACCGATTGCGCCACAGAGACACTTTGCAAAAAGTACATACTGACAAAGTCTAATAAGCATACATCTAGAACGTATCCTAGAAAATCTTTAAAGAGTCAATAATCTGGAGAGTTTTTGTAAGATGTTTCTTCCATCAACCAATGAAGAAACACATTGGTACTTTCCCATGATGAGTGAGTGCTTCAGGATCTCTTGCACGTACATGTGCAGCAGAGTACTGCAATGGAAGCATGCTGGGCCCATAACCCAGAGGTAGGCAGATTGAAACTATCCTTTGCTATATGCATTTTTTTTGTTAATTTAAGTAATCAAAACTGGGATTGATATTTTTGCTCTTTTATTTTTACTTGAAGTACAATAACTTTTACCATTTTAATTTGTTTGAATAGTATATTGACAGTATAGTTTTCTTTAAAAAATCCACTTAATTTTCTTTACCCTATTATTAAAAGGGTAATTGACAAAAACAAACTACATTGTCACCAGAAGAGCAATACAAAATGTACAAGTGATATATTAAAATCATCTTTCCAGCTTGAATTTCAATGATGCATTGGGGCAACGATTTTGTGAGAAACATCTTCACCCTTAAATAAAGATTTTCTTAATTCCTTACCTGTGTGCTAATTAGATATCACCTTGTTTTCACATTAAACAGACTTCCACATGAGAAAGCAGCAAGGATGCAGTGGCGTTAATGTTTCCTGGTGTCAACCTGTATTATTTCAGTAGAAATTGAAATGAGGATGCATCTTGCTGCCTTTCCAATGAAGCAAGTTTAATTTAGTAATAGGTGAAAAACGATCCCTACAAAGGTGTTAATCAGAGACTTGGCTTTGTGGACACTTTTCAGAGAACAAATTTGTTAGCATAAAAATAAAGCCAGAAAATGAAGAGCTGTTTAATCACTCAATTGGATTTTTTTTGCCAGCATATTTCTTTTTCTCTGCAACCCACTGCTAAATTGTGCTTCCTATCTGTTTTTATAAAATCACTGAATCAAATCTAACTCTGATTACATCAGAGAAGGCCAGGTACCCTACACCATAACAGGGGGTTTGAAATTTTGACTTGTCTACTTAAAGATCACCAAAATCTGATAACAATGTCAATTACGTCCCTGGGTGGGATTGAACCACCAACCTTTTGGTTAGTAGCCAGACACACTAACCGATTGCGCCACAGAGACACTTTGTAAAAAGTACATCCTGACAAAGGCTAATAAGCATACATCTAGAACGTTTCCTAGAAAAACTTTAAAAAGTCAATAATCTGGAGAGTTTTTGTAAGATGTTTCTCCCATCAACCAACCAAGAAACACATTGGTACTTTCCCATGATGAGTGAGTGCTTCAGGATCTCTTGCACTTACATGTGCAGCAGAGTACTGCAATGGAAGCATGCTGGGCCCATAACCCAGAGGTAGGCAGATTGAAACTATCCTTTGCTATATGCATTTTTTTTGTTAATTTAAGTAATCAAAACTGGGATTGATATTTTTGCTCTTTTATTTTTACTTAAAGTACAATAACTTTTACCATTTTAATTTGTTTTAATAGTATATTGACAGTATTGTTTTCTTTCAAAAATCCACTTAATTTTTTTTACCCTATTATTAAAATGGTAATTGACAAAAACAAACTACATTGTCACCAGAAGAGCAATACAAAATGTACAAGTGATATATTAAAATCATCTTTCCAGCTTGAATTTCAATGATGCATTGGGGCAACGATTTTGTGAGAAACATTTTCACCCTTAAATAAAGATTTTCTTAATTCCTTACCTGTGTGCTAATTAGATATCACCTTGTTTTCACATTAAACAGACTTCCACATGAGAAAGCAGCAAGGATGCAGTGGCGTTAATGTTTCCTGGTGTCAACCTGTATTATTTCAGTAGACATTGAAATGAGGATGCATCTTGCTGCCTTTCCAATGAAGCAAGTTTAATTTAGTAATAGGTTAAAAACCATCCTTACAAAGGTGTTAATCAGAGACTTGGCTTTGTGGACACTTTTCAGAGAACAAATTTGTTAGCATAAAAATAAAGCCAGAAAATTAAGAGCTGTTTAATCACTCAATTGGATTTTTTTTGCCAGCATATTTCTTTTTCTCTGCAACCCACTGCTAAATTGTGCTTCCTAGCTGTTTTTCTAAAATCACTGAATCAAATCTAACTCCATCAGAGAAGGCCACGTACCCTACACCAGAACAGGGGGTTTGAAATTTTGACTTGTCTACTTAAAGATCACCAAAATCTGATAACAAGGTCAAATACGTCCCTGGGTGGGATTGAACCACCAACCTTTTGGTTAATAGCCATGCACACTAACTGATTGCGCCACAGAGACACTTTGCAAAAGTCCATACTGACAAAGGCTAATAAGCATTCATCTAAAACGTTTCCTAGAAAAACTTTAAAAAGTCAATAATCTGGAGAGTTTTTGTAAGATGTTTCTTCCATCAACCAACGAAGAAACACATTGGTACTTTCCCATGATGAGTGAGTGCTTCAGGATCTCTTGCACTTACATGTGCAGCAGAGTACAGCAATGGAAGCATGCTGGGCCCATAACCCAACGGTAGGCAGATTGAAACTATCCTCTGCTATATGCATTTTTTTTTGTTAATTAAAGTAATCCAAAACTGGGATTGATATGTTGGCTCTTTTATTTTTACTTACAGTACAATAACTTTTACCATTTTAATTTGTTTTAATAGTATATTGACAGTATTGTTTTCTTTCAAAAATCCACTTAATTTTTTTTACCCTATTATTAAAATGGTAATTGACAAAAACAAACTACATTGTCACCAGAAGAGCAATACAAAATGTACAAGTGATATATTAAAATCATCTTTCCAGCTTGAATTTCAATGATGCATTGGGGCAACGATTTTGTGAGAAACATTTTCACCCTTAAATAAAGATTTTCTTAATTCCTTACCTGTGTGCTAATTAGATATCACCTTGTTTTCACATTAAACAGACTTCCACATGAGAAAGCAGCAAGGATGCAGTGGCGTTAATGTTTCCTGGTGTCAACCTGTATTATTTCAGTAGACATTGAAATGAGGATGCATCTTGCTGCCTTTCCAATGAAGCAAGTTTAATTTAGTAATAGGTTAAAAACCATCCTTACAAAGGTGTTAATCAGAGACTTGGCTTTGTGGACACTTTTCAGAGAACAAATTTGTTAGCATAAAAATAAAGCCAGAAAATTAAGAGCTGTTTAATCACTCAATTGGATTTTTTTTGCCAGCATATTTCTTTTTCTCTGCAACCCACTGCTAAATTGTGCTTCCTAGCTGTTTTTCTAAAATCACTGAATCAAATCTAACTCCATCAGAGAAGGCCACGTACCCTACACCAGAACAGGGGGTTTGAAATTTTGACTTGTCTACTTAAAGATCACCAAAATCTGATAACAAGGTCAAATACGTCCCTGGGTGGGATTGAACCACCAACCTTTTGGTTAATAGCCATGCACACTAACTGATTGCGCCACAGAGACACTTTGCAAAAGTCCATACTGACAAAGGCTAATAAGCATTCATCTAAAACGTTTCCTAGAAAAACTTTAAAAAGTCAATAATCTGGAGAGTTTTTGTAAGATGTTTCTTCCATCAACCAACGAAGAAACACATTGGTACTTTCCCATGATGAGTGAGTGCTTCAGGATCTCTTGCACTTACATGTGCAGCAGAGTACAGCAATGGAAGCATGCTGGGCCCATAACCCAACGGTAGGCAGATTGAAACTATCCTCTGCTATATGCATTTTTTTTTGTTAAAGTAATCCAAAACTGGGATTGATATTTTGGCTCTTTTATGTTTACTTAAAGTACAATAACTTTTACCATTTTAATTTGTTTTAATAGTATATTGACAGTATTGTTTTCTTTCAAAAATCCACTTAATTTTCTTTACCCTATTATTAAAATGGTAATTGACAAAAACAAACTACATTGTCACCAGAAGAGCAATACAAAATGTACAAGTGATATATTAAAATCATCTTTCCAGCTTGAATTTCAATGATGCATTGGGGCAACGATTTTGTGAGAAACATCTTCACCCTTAAATAAAGATTTTCTTAATTCCTTACCTGTGTGCTAATTAGATATCACCTTGTTTTCACATTAAACAGACTTCCACATGAGAAAGCAGCAAGGATACAGTGGCGTTAATGTTTCCTGGTGTCAACCTGTATTATTTCAGTAGACATTGAAATGAGGATGCATCTTGCTGCCTTTCCAATGAAGCAAGTTTAATTTAGTAATAGGTGACAAACCATCCCTACAAAGGTGTTAATCAGAGACTTGGCTTTGTGGACACTTTTCAAAGAACAAATTTGTTAGCATAAAAATAAAGCCAGAAAATGAAGAGCTGTTTAATCACTCAATTGGATTTTTTTTGCCAGCATATTTCTTTTTCTCTGCAACCCACTGCTAAATTGTGCTTCCTAGCTGTTTTTATAAAATCACTGAATCAAATCTAACTCTGATTACATCAGAGAAGGCCAGGTACCCTACACCATAACAGGGGGTTTGAAATTTTGACTTGTCTACTTAAAGATCACCAAAATCTGATAACAAGGTCAATTATGTCCCTGGTTGGGATTGAACCACCAACCTTTTTGATAGTAGCCGGACATACTAACCGATTGCGCCACAGAGACACTTTGCAAAAAGTACATACTGACAAAGTCTAATAAGCATACATCTAGAACGTATCCTAGAAAATCTTTAAAGAGTCAATAATCTGGAGAGTTTTTGTAAGATGTTTCTTCCATCAACCAATGAAGAAACACATTGGTACTTTCCCATGATGAGTGAGTGCTTCAGGATCTCTTGCACTTACATGTGCAGCAGAGTACTGCAATGGAAGCATGCTGGGCCCATAACCCAGAGGTAGGCAGATTGAAACTATCCTTTGCTATATGCATTTTTTTTGTTAATTTAAGTAATCAAAACTGGGATTGATATTTTTGCTCTTTTATTTTTACTTGAAGTACAATAACTTTTACCATTTTAATTTGTTTGAATAGTATATTGACAGTATAGTTTTCTTTAAAAAATCCACTTAATTTTCTTTACCCTATTATTAAAAGGGTAATTGACAAAAACAAACTACATTGTCACCAGAAGAGCAATACAAAATGTACAAGTGATATATTAAAATCATCTTTCCAGCTTGAATTTCAATGATGCATTGGGGCAACGATTTTGTGAGAAACATCTTCACCCTTAAATAAAGATTTTCTTAATTCCTTACCTGTGTGCTAATTAGATATCACCTTGTTTTCACATTAAACAGACTTCCACATGAGAAAGCAGCAAGGATGCAGTGGCGTTAATGTTTCCTGGTGTCAACCTGTATTATTTCAGTAGAAATTGAAATGAGGATGCATCTTGCTGCCTTTCCAATGAAGCAAGTTTAATTTAGTAATAGGTGAAAAACGATCCCTACAAAGGTGTTAATCAGAGACTTGGCTTTGTGGACACTTTTCAGAGAACAAATTTGTTAGCATAAAAATAAAGCCAGAAAATGAAGAGCTGTTTAATCACTCAATTGGATTTTTTTTGCCAGCATATTTCTTTTTCTCTGCAACCCACTGCTAAATTGTGCTTCCTATCTGTTTTTATAAAATCACTGAATCAAATCTAACTCTGATTACATCAGAGAAGGCCAGGTACCCTACACCATAACAGGGGGTTTGAAATTTTGACTTGTCTACTTAAAGATCACCAAAATCTGATAACAATGTCAATTACGTCCCTGGGTGGGATTGAACCACCAACCTTTTGGTTAGTAGCCAGACACACTAACCGATTGCGCCACAGAGACACTTTGTAAAAAGTATATCCTGACAAAGGCTAATAAGCATACATCTAGAACGTTTCCTAGAAAAACTTTAAAAAGTCAATAATCTGGAGAGTTTTTGTAAGATGTTTCTCCCATCAACCAACCAAGAAACACATTGGTACTTTCCCATGATGAGTGAGTGCTTCAGGATCTCTTGCACTTACATGTGCAGCAGAGTACTGCAATGGAAGCATGCTGGGCCCATAACCCAGAGGTAGGCAGATTGAAACTATCCTTTGCTATATGCATTTTTTTTTGTTAATTTAAGTAATCAAAACTGGGATTGATATTTTTGCTCTTTTATTTTTACTTAAAGTACAATAACTTTTACCATTTTAATTTGTTTTAATAGTATATTGACAGTATAGTTTTCTTTCAAAAATCCACTTAATTTTCTTTACCCTATTATTAAAATGGTAATTGACAAAAACAAACTACATTGTCACCAGAAGAGCAATACAAAATGTACAAGTGATATATTAAAATCATCTTTCCAGCTTGAATTTCAATGATGCATTGGGGCAACGATTTTGTGAGAAACATTTTCACCCTTAAATAAAGATTTTCTTAATTCCTTACCTGTGTGCTAATTAGATATCACCTTGTTTTCACATTAAACAGACTTCCACATGAGAAAGCAGCAAGGATGCAGTGGCGTTAATGTTTCCTGGTGTCAACCTGTATTATTTCAGTAGACATTGAAATGAGGATGCATCTTGCTGCCTTTCCAATGAAGCAAGTTTAATTTAGTAATAGGTTAAAAACCATCCTTACAAAGGTGTTAATCAGAGACTTGGCTTTGTGGACACTTTTCAGAGAACAAATTTGTTAGCATAAAAATAAAGCCAGAAAATGAAGAGCTGTTTAATCACTCAATTGGATTTTTTTTGCCAGCATATTTCTTTTTCTCTGCAACCCACTGCTAAATTGTGCTTCCTAGCTGTTTTTTATAAAATCACTGAATCAAATCTAACTCTGATTACATCAGAGAAGGCCAGGTACCCTACAACATAAAAGGGGGTTTGAAATTTTGACTTGTCTACTTAAAGATCACCAAAACCTGATCACAAGGTCAATTATGTCCCTGGGTGGGATTGAACCACCAACCTTTTGGTTAGTAGCCAAACACACTAACTGATTGCACCACAGAGACACTTTGCAAAAGTGGATACTGACAAAGGCTAATAAGCATTCATCTAGAACGTTTCCTAGAAAAACTTTAAAAAGTCAATAATCTGGAGAGTTTTTGTAAGATGTTTCTTAGATCAACCAACGAAGAAACACATTGGTACTTTCCCATGATGAGTGAGTGCTTCAGGATCTCTTGCACTTACATGTGCAGCAGAGTACTGCAATGGAAGCATGCTGGGCCCATAACCCAGAGGTAGGCAGATTAAAACTATCCTCTGCTATATGCATTTTTTTTTAATTAAAGTAATCCAAAACTGGGATTGATATTTTAGCTCTTTTATTTTTACTTAAAGTACAATAACTTTTACCATTTTAATTTGTTTTAATAGTGTATTGACATTATAGTTTTCTTAAAAAAATCCACTTAATTTTCTTTACCCTATTATTAAAAGGGTAATTGACAAAAACAAACTACATTGTCACCAGAAGAGCAATACAAAATGTACAAGTGATATATTAAAATCATCTTTCCAGCTTGAATTTCAATGATGCATTGGGGCAACGATTTTGTGAGAAACATCTTCACCCTTAAATAAAGATTTTCTTAATTCCTTACCTGTGTGCTAATTAGATATCACCTTGTTTTCACATTAAACAGACTTCTACATGAGAAAGCAGCAAGGATGCAGTGGCGTTAATGTTTCCTGGTGTCAACCTGTATTATTTCAGTAGACATTGAAATGAGGATGCATCTTGCTGCCTTTCCAATGAAGCAAGTTTAATTTAGTTATAGGTGAAAAACCATCCCTACAAAGGTGTTAATCAGAGACTTGGCTTTGTGGACACTTTTAGAGAACAAATTTGTTAGCATAAAAATAAAGCCAGAAAATGAAGAGCTGTTTAATCACTCAATTGGATTTTTCTGCCAGCATATTTTTTTTCTCTGCAATCCATTGCTAAATTGTGCTTCCTAGCTGTTTTTTATAAAATCACTGAATCAAATCTAACTCTGATTACATCAGAGAAGGCCAGGTACCCTACACCATAACAAGGGGTTTGAAATTTTGACTTGTCTACTTAAAGATCACCAAAACCTGATCACAAGGTCAATTATGTCCCTGGGTGGGATTGAACCACCAACCTTTTGGTTAGTAGCCAGACACACTAACCGATTGCGCCACAGAGACACTTTGCAAAAATTACATACTGACAAAGGCTAATAAGCATTCATCTAGAACGTTTCCTAGAAAAACTTTAAAAAGTCAATAATCTGGAGAGTTTTTGTAAGAATTTTCTTAAATCAACCAACGAAGAAACACATTGGTACTTTCCCATGATGAGTGAGTGCTTCAGGATCTCTTGCACTTACATGTGCAGCAGAGTACTGCAATGGAAGCATGCTGGGCCCATAACCCAGAGGTAGGCAGATTAAAACTATCCTCTGCTATATGCATTTTTTTTGTTAATTAAAGTAATCCAAAACTGGGATTGATATTTTTGCTCTTTTATTTTTCATTAAAGTACAATAACTTTTACCATTTTAATTTGTTTTAATAGTATATTGAAAGTATTGTTTTCTTTTAAAAAGCCACTTAATTTTCTTTACCCTATTATTAAAATGGTAATTGACAAAAACAAACTACATTGTCACCAGAAGAGCAGTACAAAATGTACAAGTGATATATTAAAATCATCTTTCCAGCTTGAATTTCAATGATGCATTGGGGCAACGATTTTGTGAGAAACATCTTCACCCTTAAATAAAGATTTTCTTAATTCCTTACCTGTGTGCTAATTAGATATCACCTTGTTTTCACATTAAACAGACTTCCACATGAGAAATCAGCAAGGATGCAGTGGCATTAATGTTTCCTGGTATCAACCCGTATTATTTCAGTAGACATTGAAATGAGGATGCATCTTGCTGCCTTTCCAAAGAAGCAAGTTTAATTTAGTAATAGGTGAAAAACCATCCCTACAAAGGTGTTAATCAGAGACTTGGCTTTGTCGACACTTTTCAGAGAACAAATTTGTTAGCATAAAAATAAAGCCAGAAAATTAAGAGCTGTTTAATCACTCAATTGGATTTTTTTGCCAGCATATTTCTTTTTCTCTGCAACTCACTGCTAAATTGTGCTTCCTAGCTGTTTTTATAAAATCACTGAATCAAATCTAACTCTGATTACATCAGAGAAGGCCAGGTACTCTACACCATAAGAGGGGGTTTGAAATTTTGACTTGTCTACTTAAAGATCACCAAAATCTGATAACAAGGTCAATTATGTCCCTGGGTGGGATTGAACCACCAACCTTTTGGTTAGTAGCCAAACACACTAACTGATTGCACCACAGAGACACTTTGCAAAAGTGGGTACTGACAAAGGCTAATAAGCATTCATCTAGAACGTTTCCTAGAAAAACTTTAAAAAGTCAATAATCTGGAGAGTTTTTGTAAGATGTTTCTTCCATCAACCAATGAAGAAACACATTGGTACTTTCCCATGATGAGTGAGTGCTTCAGGATCTCTTGCACTTACATGTGCAGCAGAGTACTGCAATGGAAGCATGCTGGGCCCATAACCCAGAGGTAGGCAGATTAAAACTATCCTCTGCTATATGCATTTTTTTTTAATTAAAGTAATCCAAAACTGGGATTGATATTTTAGCTCTTTTATTTTTACTTAAAGTACAATAACTTTTACCATTTTAATTTGTTTTAATAGTGTATTGACATTATAGTTTTCTTAAAAAAATCCACTTAATTTTCTTTACCCTATTATTAAAAGGGTAATTGACAAAAACAAACTACATTGTCACCAGAAGAGCAATACAAAATGTACAAGTGATATATTAAAATCATCTTTCCAGCTTGAATTTCAATGATGCATTGGGGCAACGATTTTGTGAGAAACATCTTCACCCTTAAATAAAGATTTTCTTAATTCCTTACCTGTGTGCTAATTAGATATCACCTTGTTTTCACATTAAACAGACTTCTACATGAGAAAGCAGCAAGGATGCAGTGGCGTTAATGTTTCCTGGTGTCAACCTGTATTATTTCAGTAGACATTGAAATGAGGATGCATCTTGCTGCCTTTCCAATGAAGCAAGTTTAATTTAGTTATAGGTGAAAAACCATCCCTACAAAGGTGTTAATCAGAGACTTGGCTTTGTGGACACTTTTAGAGAACAAATTTGTTAGCATAAAAATAAAGCCAGAAAATGAAGAGCTGTTTAATCACTCAATTGGATTTTTCTGCCAGCATATTTTTTTTCTCTGCAATCCATTGCTAAATTGTGCTTCCTAGCTGTTTTTTATAAAATCACTGAATCAAATCTAACTCTGATTACATCAGAGAAGGCCAGGTACCCTACACCATAAAATGGGGTTTGAAATTTTGACTTGTCTACTTAAAGATCACCAAAACCTGATCACAAGGTCAATTATGTCCCTGGGTGGGATTGAACCACCAACCTTTTGGTTAGTAGCCAGACACACTAACCGATTGCGCCACAGAGACACTTTGCAAAAATTACATACTGACAAAGGCTAATAAGCATTCATCTAGAACGTTTCCTAGAAAAACTTTAAAAAGTCAATAATCTGGAGAGTTTTTGTAAGAATTTTCTTAAATCAACCAACGAAGAAACACATTGGTACTTTCCCATGATGAGTGAGTGCTTCAGGATCTCTTGCACTTACATGTGCAGCAGAGTACTGCAATGGAAGCATGCTGGGCCCATAACCCAGAGGTAGGCAGATTAAAACTATCCTCTGCTATATGCATTTTTTTTGTTAATTAAAGTAATCCAAAACTGGGATTGATATTTTTGCTCTTTTATTTTTCATTAAAGTACAATAACTTTTACCATTTTAATTTGTTTTAATAGTATATTGAAAGTATTGTTTTCTTTTAAAAAGCCACTTAATTTTCTTTACCCTATTATTAAAATGGTAATTGACAAAAACAAACTACATTGTCACCAGAAGAGCAGTACAAAATGTACAAGTGATATATTAAAATCATCTTTCCAGCTTGAATTTCAATGATGCATTGGGGCAACGATTTTGTGAGAAACATCTTCACCCTTAAATAAAGATTTTCTTAATTCCTTACCTGTGTGCTAATTAGATATCACCTTGTTTTCACATTAAACAGACTTCCACATGAGAAATCAGCAAGGATGCAGTGGCATTAATGTTTCCTGGTATCAACCCGTATTATTTCAGTAGACATTGAAATGAGGATGCATCTTGCTGCCTTTCCAATGAAGCAAGTTTAATTTAGTAATAGGTGAAAAACCATCCCTACAAAGGTGTTAATCAGAGACTTGGCTTTGTCGACACTTTTCAGAGAACAAATTTGTTAGCATAAAAATAAAGCCAGAAAATTAAGAGCTGTTTAATCACTCAATTGGATTTTTTTGCCAGCATATTTCTTTTTCTCTGCAACTCACTGCTAAATTGTGCTTCCTAGCTGTTTTTATAAAATCACTGAATCAAATCTAACTCTGATTACATCAGAGAAGGCCAGGTACTCTACACCATAAGAGGGGGTTTGAAATTTTGACTTGTCTACTTAAAGATCACCAAAATCTGATAACAAGGTCAATTATGTCCCTGGGTGGGATTGAACCACCAACCTTTTGGTTAGTAGCCAAACACACTAACTGATTGCACCACAGAGACACTTTGCAAAAGTGGGTACTGACAAAGGCTAATAAGCATTCATCTAGAACGTTTCCTAGAAAAACTTTAAAAAGTCAATAATCTGGAGAGTTTTTGTAAGATGTTTCTTCCATCAACCAATGAAGAAACACATTGGTACTTTCCCATGATGAGTGAGTGCTTCAGGATCTCTTGCACTTACATGTGCAGCAGAGTACTGCAATGGAAGCATGCTGGGCCCATAACCCAGAGGTAGGCAGATTAAAACTATCCTCTGCTATATGCATTTTTTTTTATTAAAGTAATCCAACACTGGGATTGATATTTTAGCTCTTTTATTTTTACTTAAAGTACAATAACTTTTACCATTTTAATTTGTTTTAATAGTGTATTGACAGTATAGTTTTCTTTAAAAAATCCACTTAATTTTCTTTACCCTATTATTAAAAGGGTAATTGACAAAAACAAACTACATTGTCACCAGAAGAGCAATACAAAATGTACAAGTGATATATTAAAATCATCTTTCCAGCTTGAATTTCAATGATGCATTGGAACAACGATTTTGTGAGAAACATCTTCACCCTTAAATAAAGATTTTCTTAATTCCTTACCTGTGTGCTAATTAGATATCACCTTGTTTTCACATTAAACAGACTTCTACATGAGAAAGCAGCAAGGATGCAGTGGCGTTTTATGTTTCCTGGTGTCAACCTGTATTATTTCAGTAGACATTGAAATGAGGATGCATCTTGCTGCCTTTCCAATGAAGCAAGTTTAATTTAGTTATAGGTGAAAAACCATCCCTACAAAGGTGTTAATCAGAGACTTGGCTTTGTGGACACTTTTAGAGAACAAATTTGTTAGCATAAAAATAAAGGCAGAAAATGAAGAGCTGTTTAATCACTCAATTGGATTTTTCTGCCAGCATATTTTTTTTCTCTGCAACCCATTGCTAAATTGTGCTTCCTAGCTGTTTTTTATAAAATCACTGAATCAAATCTAACTCTGATTACATCAGAGAAGGCCAGGTACCCTACACCATAAAATGGGGTTTGAAATTTTGACTTGTCTACTTAAAGATCACCAAAACCTGATCACAAGGTCAATTATGTCCCTGGGTGGGATTGAACCACCAACCATTTGGTTAGTAGCCAGACACACTAACCGATTGCGCCACAGAGACACTTTGCAAAAGGTACATCCTGACAAAGGCTCATAAGCATTCATCTAGAACGTTTCCTAGAAAAACTTTAAAAAGTCAATAATCTGGAGAGTTTTTGTAAGAATTTTCTTAAATCAACCAACGAAGAAACACATTGGTACTTTCCCATGATGAGTGAGTGCTTCAGGATCTCTTGCACTTACATGTGCAGCAGAGTACTGCAATGGAAGCATGCTGGGCCCATTACCCAGAGGTAGGCAGATTGAAACTATCCTCTGCTATATGCATTTTTTTTGTTAATTAAAGTAATCCAAAACTGGGATTGATATGTTAGCTATTTTATGTTTACTTAAAGTACAATAACTTTTACCATTTTAATTTGTTTTAATAGTATATTGACAGTATTGTTTTCTTTCAAAAATCCACTTAATTTTCTTTACCCTATTATTAAAATGGTAATTGACAAAAACAAACTACATTGTCACCAGAAGAGCAATACAAAATGTACAAGTGATATATTAAAATCATCTTTCCAGCTTGAATTTCAATGATGCATTGGGGCAACGATTTTGTGAGAAACATCTTCACCCTTAAATAAAGATTTTCTTAATTCCTTACCTGTGTGCTAATTAGATATCACCTTGTTTTCACATTAAACAGACTTCTACATGAGAAAGCAGCAAGGATGCAGTGGCGTTAATGTTTCCTGGTGTCAACCTGTATTATTTCAGTAGACATTGAAATGAGGATGCATCTTGCTGCCTTTCCAATGAAGCAAGTTTAATTTAGTAATAGGTGAAAAACCATCCTTACATAGGTGTTCATCAGAGACTTGGCTTTGTGGACACTTTTCAGAGAACAAATTTGTTAGCATAAAAATAAAGCCAGAAAATGAAGAGCTGTTTAATCACTCAATTGGATTTTTCTGCCAGCATATTTTTTTTCTCTGCAACCCACTGCTAAATTGTGCTTCCTAGCTGTTTTTTATAAAATCACTTAATCAAATCTAACTCTGATTACATCAGAGAAGGCCAGGTACCCTACATCATAACAGGGGGTTTGAAATTTTGACTTGTCCACTTAAAGATCACCAAAACCTGATCACAAGGTCACTTACATCCCTGGGTGGGATTGAACCACCAACCTTTTGGTTAGTAGCCAAACACACTAACTGATTGCACCACAGAGACACTTTGCAAAAGTGGATACTGACAAAGGCTAATAAGCATTCATCTAAAACGTTTCCTAGAAAAACTTTAAAAAGTCAGTAATCTGGAGAGTTTTTGTAAGATGTTTCTTCCATCCACCAACGAAGAAACACATTGGTACTTTCCCATGATGAGTGAGTGCTTCAGGATCTCTTGCACTTACATGTGCAGCAGAGTACTGCAATGGAAGCATGCTGGGCCCATAACCCAGAGGTAGGCAGATTAAAACTATCCTCTGCTATATGCATTTTTTTTGTTAATTAAAGTAATCCAAAACTGGGATTGATATTTTTGCTCTTTTATTTTTCATTAAAGTACAATAACTTTTACCATTTTAATTTGTTTTAATAGTATATTGAAAGTATTGTTTTCTTTTAAAAAGCCACTTAATTTTCTTTACCCTATTATTAAAATGGTAATTGACAAAAACAAACTACATTGTCACCAGAAGAGCAATACAAAATGTACAAGTGATATATTAAAATCATCTTTCCAGCTTGAATTTCAATGATGCATTGGGGCAACGATTTTGTGAGAAACATTTTCACCCTTAAATAAAGATTTTCTTAATTCCTTACCTGTGTGCTAATTAGATATCACCTTGTTTTCACATTAAACAGACTTCCACATGAGAAAGCAGCAAGGATGCAGTGGCGTTAATGTTTCCTGGTGTCAACCTGTATTATTTCAGTAGACATTGAAATGAGGATGCATCTTGCTGCCTTTCCAATGAAGCAAGTTTAATTTAGTAATAGGTTAAAAACCATCCTTACAAAGGTGTTAATCAGAGACTTGGCTTTGTGGACACTTTTCAGAGAACAAATTTGTTAGCATAAAAATAAAGCCAGAAAATTAAGAGCTGTTTAATCACTCAATTGGATTTTTTTTGCCAGCATATTTCTTTTTCTCTGCAACCCACTGCTAAATTGTGCTTCCTAGCTGTTTTTCTAAAATCACTGAATCAAATCTAACTCCATCAGAGAAGGCCACGTACCCTACACCAGAACAGGGGGTTTGAAATTTTGACTTGTCTACTTAAAGATCACCAAAATCTGATAACAAGGTCAAATACGTCCCTGGGTGGGATTGAACCACCAACCTTTTGGTTAATAGCCATGCACACTAACTGATTGCGCCACAGAGACACTTTGCAAAAGTCCATACTGACAAAGGCTAATAAGCATTCATCTAAAACGTTTCCTAGAAAAACTTTAAAAAGTCAATAATCTGGAGAGTTTTTGTAAGATGTTTCTTCCATCAACCAACGAAGAAACACATTGGTACTTTCCCATGATGAGTGAGTGCTTCAGGATCTCTTGCACTTACATGTGCAGCAGAGTACAGCAATGGAAGCATGCTGGGCCCATAACCCAACGGTAGGCAGATTGAAACTATCCTCTGCTATATGCATTTTTTTTTGTTAAAGTAATCCAAAACTGGGATTGATATTTTGGCTCTTTTATTTTTACTTAAAGTACAATAACTTTTACCATTTTAATTTGTTTTAATAGTATATTGACAGTATTGTTTTCTTTCAAAAATCCACTTAATTTTCTTTACCCTATTATTAAAATGGTAATTGACAAAAACAAACTACATTGTCACCAGAAGAGCAATACAAAATGTACAAGTGATATATTAAAATCATCTTTCCAGCTTGAATTTCAATGATGCATTGGGGCAACGATTTTGTGAGAAACATCTTCACCCTTAAATAAAGATTTTCTTAATTCCTTACCTGTGTGCTAATTAGATATCACCTTGTTTTCACATTAAACAGACTTCCACATGAGAAAGCAGCAAGGATACAGTGGCGTTAATGTTTCCTGGTGTCAACCTGTATTATTTCAGTAGACATTGAAATGAGGATGCATCTTGCTGCCTTTCCAATGAAGCAAGTTTAATTTAGTAATAGGTGAAAAACCATCCCTACAAAGGTGTTAATCAGAGACTTGGCTTTGTGGACACTTTTCAAAGAAAAAATTTGTTAGCATAAAAATAAAGCCAGAAAATGAAGAGCTGTTTAATCACTCAATTGGATTTTTTTTGCCAGCATATTTCTTTTTCTCTGCAACCCACTGCTAAATTGTGCTTCCTAGCTGTTTTTATAAAATCACTGAATCAAATCTAACTCTGATTACATCAGAGAAGGCCAGGTACCCTACACCATAACAGGGGGTTTGAAATTTTGACTTGTCTACTTAAAGATCACCAAAATCTGATAACAAGGTCAATTATGTCCCTGGTTGGGATTGAACCACCAACCTTTTTGATAGTAGCCGGACATACTAACCGATTGCGCCACAGAGACACTTTGCAAAAAGTACATACTGACAAAGTCTAATAAGCATACATCTAGAACGTATCCTAGAAAATCTTTAAAGAGTCAATAATCTGGAGAGTTTTTGTAAGATGTTTCTTCCATCAACCAATGAAGAAACACATTGGTACTTTCCCATGATGAGTGAGTGCTTCAGGATCTCTTGCACGTACATGTGCAGCAGAGTACTGCAATGGAAGCATGCTGGGCCCATAACCCAGAGGTAGGCAGATTGAAACTATCCTTTGCTATATGCATTTTTTTTGTTAATTTAAGTAATCAAAACTGGGATTGATATTTTTGCTCTTTTATTTTTACTTGAAGTACAATAACTTTTACCATTTTAATTTGTTTGAATAGTATATTGACAGTATAGTTTTCTTTAAAAAATCCACTTAATTTTCTTTACCCTATTATTAAAAGGGTAATTGACAAAAACAAACTACATTGTCACCAGAAGAGCAATACAAAATGTACAAGTGATATATTAAAATCATCTTTCCAGCTTGAATTTCAATGATGCATTGGGGCAACGATTTTGTGAGAAACATCTTCACCCTTAAATAAAGATTTTCTTAATTCCTTACCTGTGTGCTAATTAGATATCACCTTGTTTTCACATTAAACAGACTTCCACATGAGAAAGCAGCAAGGATGCAGTGGCGTTAATGTTTCCTGGTGTCAACCTGTATTATTTCAGTAGAAATTGAAATGAGGATGCATCTTGCTGCCTTTCCAATGAAGCAAGTTTAATTTAGTAATAGGTGAAAAACGATCCCTACAAAGGTGTTAATCAGAGACTTGGCTTTGTGGACACTTTTCAGAGAACAAATTTGTTAGCATAAAAATAAAGCCAGAAAATGAAGAGCTGTTTAATCACTCAATTGGATTTTTTTTGCCAGCATATTTCTTTTTCTCTGCAACCCACTGCTAAATTGTGCTTCCTATCTGTTTTTATAAAATCACTGAATCAAATCTAACTCTGATTACATCAGAGAAGGCCAGGTACCCTACACCATAACAGGGGGTTTGAAATTTTGACTTGTCTACTTAAAGATCACCAAAATCTGATAACAATGTCAATTACGTCCCTGGGTGGGATTGAACCACCAACCTTTTGGTTAGTAACCAGACACACTAACCGATTGCGCCACAGAGACACTTTGTAAAAAGTACATCCTGACAAAGGCTAATAAGCATACATCTAGAACGTTTCCTAGAAAAACTTTAAAAAGTCAATAATCTGGAGAGTTTTTGTAAGATGTTTCTCCCATCAACCAACCAAGAAACACATTGGTACTTTCCCATGATGAGTGAGTGCTTCAGGATCTCTTGCACTTACATGTGCAGCAGAGTACTGCAATGGAAGCATGCTGGGCCCATAACCCAGAGGTAGGCAGATTGAAACTATCCTTTGCTATATGCATTTTTTTTGTTAATTTAAGTAATCAAAACTGGGATTGATATTTTTGCTCTTTTATTTTTACTTAAAGTACAATAACTTTTACCATTTTAATTTGTTTTAATAGTATATTGACAGTATTGTTTTCTTTCAAAAATCCACTTAATTTTTTTTACCCTATTATTAAAATGGTAATTGACAAAAACAAACTACATTGTCACCAGAAGAGCAATACAAAATGTACAAGTGATATATTAAAATCATCTTTCCAGCTTGAATTTCAATGATGCATTGGGGCAACGATTTTGTGAGAAACATTTTCACCCTTAAATAAAGATTTTCTTAATTCCTTACCTGTGTGCTAATTAGATATCACCTTGTTTTCACATTAAACAGACTTCCACATGAGAAAGCAGCAAGGATGCAGTGGCGTTAATGTTTCCTGGTGTCAACCTGTATTATTTCAGTAGACATTGAAATGAGGATGCATCTTGCTGCCTTTCCAATGAAGCAAGTTTAATTTAGTAATAGGTTAAAAACCATCCTTACAAAGGTGTTAATCAGAGACTTGGCTTTGTGGACACTTTTCAGAGAACAAATTTGTTAGCATAAAAATAAAGCCAGAAAATTAAGAGCTGTTTAATCACTCAATTGGATTTTTTTTGCCAGCATATTTCTTTTTCTCTGCAACCCACTGCTAAATTGTGCTTCCTAGCTGTTTTTCTAAAATCACTGAATCAAATCTAACTCCATCAGAGAAGGCCACGTACCCTACACCAGAACAGGGGGTTTGAAATTTTGACTTGTCTACTTAAAGATCACCAAAATCTGATAACAAGGTCAAATACGTCCCTGGGTGGGATTGAACCACCAACCTTTTGGTTAATAGCCATGCACACTAACTGATTGCGCCACAGAGACACTTTGCAAAAGTCCATACTGACAAAGGCTAATAAGCATTCATCTAAAACGTTTCCTAGAAAAACTTTAAAAAGTCAATAATCTGGAGAGTTTTTGTAAGATGTTTCTTCCATCAACCAACGAAGAAACACATTGGTACTTTCCCATGATGAGTGAGTGCTTCAGGATCTCTTGCACTTACATGTGCAGCAGAGTACAGCAATGGAAGCATGCTGGGCCCATAACCCAACGGTAGGCAGATTGAAACTATCCTCTGCTATATGCATTTTTTTTTGTTAATTAAAGTAATCCAAAACTGGGATTGATATGTTGGCTCTTTTATTTTTACTTACAGTACAATAACTTTTACCATTTTAATTTGTTTTAATAGTATATTGACAGTATTGTTTTCTTTCAAAAATCCACTTAATTTTTTTTACCCTATTATTAAAATGGTAATTGACAAAAACAAACTACATTGTCACCAGAAGAGCAATACAAAATGTACAAGTGATATATTAAAATCATCTTTCCAGCTTGAATTTCAATGATGCATTGGGGCAACGATTTTGTGAGAAACATTTTCACCCTTAAATAAAGATTTTCTTAATTCCTTACCTGTGTGCTAATTAGATATCACCTTGTTTTCACATTAAACAGACTTCCACATGAGAAAGCAGCAAGGATGCAGTGGCGTTAATGTTTCCTGGTGTCAACCTGTATTATTTCAGTAGACATTGAAATGAGGATGCATCTTGCTGCCTTTCCAATGAAGCAAGTTTAATTTAGTAATAGGTTAAAAACCATCCTTACAAAGGTGTTAATCAGAGACTTGGCTTTGTGGACACTTTTCAGAGAACAAATTTGTTAGCATAAAAATAAAGCCAGAAAATTAAGAGCTGTTTAATCACTCAATTGGATTTTTTTTGCCAGCATATTTCTTTTTCTCTGCAACCCACTGCTAAATTGTGCTTCCTAGCTGTTTTTCTAAAATCACTGAATCAAATCTAACTCCATCAGAGAAGGCCACGTACCCTACACCAGAACAGGGGGTTTGAAATTTTGACTTGTCTACTTAAAGATCACCAAAATCTGATAACAAGGTCAAATACGTCCCTGGGTGGGATTGAACCACCAACCTTTTGGTTAATAGCCATGCACACTAACTGATTGCGCCACAGAGACACTTTGCAAAAGTCCATACTGACAAAGGCTAATAAGCATTCATCTAAAACGTTTCCTAGAAAAACTTTAAAAAGTCAATAATCTGGAGAGTTTTTGTAAGATGTTTCTTCCATCAACCAACGAAGAAACACATTGGTACTTTCCCATGATGAGTGAGTGCTTCAGGATCTCTTGCACTTACATGTGCAGCAGAGTACAGCAATGGAAGCATGCTGGGCCCATAACCCAACGGTAGGCAGATTGAAACTATCCTCTGCTATATGCATTTTTTTTTTGTTAAAGTAATCCAAAACTGGGATTGATATTTTGGCTCTTTTATGTTTACTTAAAGTACAATAACTTTTACCATTTTAATTTGTTTTAATAGTATATTGACAGTATTGTTTTCTTTCAAAAATCCACTTAATTTTCTTTACCCTATTATTAAAATGGTAATTGACAAAAACAAACTACATTGTCACCAGAAGAGCAATACAAAATGTACAAGTGATATATTAAAATCATCTTTCCAGCTTGAATTTCAATGATGCATTGGGGCAACGATTTTGTGAGAAACATCTTCACCCTTAAATAAAGATTTTCTTAATTCCTTACCTGTGTGCTAATTAGATATCACCTTGTTTTCACATTAAACAGACTTCCACATGAGAAAGCAGCAAGGATACAGTGGCGTTAATGTTTCCTGGTGTCAACCTGTATTATTTCAGTAGACATTGAAATGAGGATGCATCTTGCTGCCTTTCCAATGAAGCAAGTTTAATTTAGTAATAGGTGACAAACCATCCCTACAAAGGTGTTAATCAGAGACTTGGCTTTGTGGACACTTTTCAAAGAACAAATTTGTTAGCATAAAAATAAAGCCAGAAAATGAAGAGCTGTTTAATCACTCAATTGGATTTTTTTTGCCAGCATATTTCTTTTTCTCTGCAACCCACTGCTAAATTGTGCTTCCTAGCTGTTTTTATAAAATCACTGAATCAAATCTAACTCTGATTACATCAGAGAAGGCCAGGTACCCTACACCATAACAGGGGGTTTGAAATTTTGACTTGTCTACTTAAAGATCACCAAAATCTGATAACAATGTCAATTACGTCCCTGGGTGGGATTGAACCACCAACCTTTTGGTTAGTAGCCAGACACACTAACCGATTGCGCCACAGAGACACTTTGTAAAAAGTACATCCTGACAAAGGCTAATAAGCATACATCTAGAACGTTTCCTAGAAAAACTTTAAAAAGTCAATAATCTGGAGAGTTTTTGTAAGATGTTTCTCCCATCAACCAACCAAGAAACACATTGGTACTTTCCCATGATGAGTGAGTGCTTCAGGATCTCTTGCACTTACATGTGCAGCAGAGTACTGCAATGGAAGCATGCTGGGCCCATAACCCAGAGGTAGGCAGATTGAAACTATCCTTTGCTATATGCATTTTTTTTTTGTTAATTTAAGTAATCAAAACTGGGATTGATATTTTTGCTCTTTTATTTTTACTTAAAGTACAATAACTTTTACCATTTTAATTTGTTTTAATAGTATATTGACAGTATAGTTTTCTTTCAAAAATCCACTTAATTTTCTTTACCCTATTATTAAAATGGTAATTGACAAAAACAAACTACATTGTCACCAGAAGAGCAATACAAAATGTACAAGTGATATATTAAAATCATCTTTCCAGCTTGAATTTCAATGATGCATTGGGGCAACGATTTTGTGAGAAACATTTTCACCCTTAAATAAAGATTTTCTTAATTCCTTACCTGTGTGCTAATTAGATATCACCTTGTTTTCACATTAAACAGACTTCCACATGAGAAAGCAGCAAGGATGCAGTGGCGTTAATGTTTCCTGGTGTCAACCTGTATTATTTCAGTAGACATTGAAATGAGGATGCATCTTGCTGCCTTTCCAATGAAGCAAGTTTAATTTAGTAATAGGTTAAAAACCATCCTTACAAAGGTGTTAATCAGAGACTTGGCTTTGTGGACACTTTTCAGAGAACAAATTTGTTAGCATAAAAATAAAGCCAGAAAATGAAGAGCTGTTTAATCACTCAATTGGATTTTTTTTGCCAGCATATTTCTTTTTCTCTGCAACCCACTGCTAAATTGTGCTTCCTAGCTGTTTTTTATAAAATCACTGAATCAAATCTAACTCTGATTACATCAGAGAAGGCCAGGTACCCTACAACATAAAAGGGGGTTTGAAATTTTGACTTGTCTACTTAAAGATCACCAAAACCTGATCACAAGGTCAATTATGTCCCTGGGTGGGATTGAACCACCAACCTTTTGGTTAGTAGCCAAACACACTAACTGATTGCACCACAGAGACACTTTGCAAAAGTGGATACTGACAAAGGCTAATAAGCATTCATCTAGAACGTTTCCTAGAAAAACTTTAAAAAGTCAATAATCTGGAGAGTTTTTGTAAGATGTTTCTTAGATCAACCAACGAAGAAACACATTGGTACTTTCCCATGATGAGTGAGTGCTTCAGGATCTCTTGCACTTACATGTGCAGCAGAGTACTGCAATGGAAGCATGCTGGGCCCATAACCCAGAGGTAGGCAGATTAAAACTATCCTCTGCTATATGCATTTTTTTTTAATTAAAGTAATCCAAAACTGGGATTGATATTTTAGCTCTTTTATTTTTACTTAAAGTACAATAACTTTTACCATTTTAATTTGTTTTAATAGTGTATTGACATTATAGTTTTCTTAAAAAAATCCACTTAATTTTCTTTACCCTATTATTAAAAGGGTAATTGACAAAAACAAACTACATTGTCACCAGAAGAGCAATACAAAATGTACAAGTGATATATTAAAATCATCTTTCCAGCTTGAATTTCAATGATGCATTGGGGCAACGATTTTGTGAGAAACATCTTCACCCTTAAATAAAGATTTTCTTAATTCCTTACCTGTGTGCTAATTAGATATCACCTTGTTTTCACATTAAACAGACTTCTACATGAGAAAGCAGCAAGGATGCAGTGGCGTTAATGTTTCCTGGTGTCAACCTGTATTATTTCAGTAGACATTGAAATGAGGATGCATCTTGCTGCCTTTCCAATGAAGCAAGTTTAATTTAGTTATAGGTGAAAAACCATCCCTACAAAGGTGTTAATCAGAGACTTGGCTTTGTGGACACTTTTAGAGAACAAATTTGTTAGCATAAAAATAAAGCCAGAAAATGAAGAGCTGTTTAATCACTCAATTGGATTTTTCTGCCAGCATATTTTTTTTCTCTGCAATCCATTGCTAAATTGTGCTTCCTAGCTGTTTTTTATAAAATCACTGAATCAAATCTAACTCTGATTACATCAGAGAAGGCCAGGTACCCTACACCATAAAATGGGGTTTGAAATTTTGACTTGTCTACTTAAAGATCACCAAAACCTGATCACAAGGTCAATTATGTCCCTGGGTGGGATTGAACCACCAACCTTTTGGTTAGTAGCCAGACACACTAACCGATTGCGCCACAGAGACACTTTGCAAAAATTACATACTGACAAAGGCTAATAAGCATTCATCTAGAACGTTTCCTAGAAAAACTTTAAAAAGTCAATAATCTGGAGAGTTTTTGTAAGAATTTTCTTAAATCAACCAACGAAGAAACACATTGGTACTTTCCCATGATGAGTGAGTGCTTCAGGATCTCTTGCACTTACATGTGCAGCAGAGTACTGCAATGGAAGCATGCTGGGCCCATAACCCAGAGGTAGGCAGATTAAAACTATCCTCTGCTATATGCATTTTTTTTGTTAATTAAAGTAATCCAAAACTGGGATTGATATTTTTGCTCTTTTATTTTTCATTAAAGTACAATAACTTTTACCATTTTAATTTGTTTTAATAGTATATTGAAAGTATTGTTTTCTTTTAAAAAGCCACTTAATTTTCTTTACCCTATTATTAAAATGGTAATTGACAAAAACAAACTACATTGTCACCAGAAGAGCAGTACAAAATGTACAAGTGATATATTAAAATCATCTTTCCAGCTTGAATTTCAATGATGCATTGGGGCAACGATTTTGTGAGAAACATCTTCACCCTTAAATAAAGATTTTCTTAATTCCTTACCTGTGTGCTAATTAGATATCACCTTGTTTTCACATTAAACAGACTTCCACATGAGAAATCAGCAAGGATGCAGTGGCATTAATGTTTCCTGGTATCAACCCGTATTATTTCAGTAGACATTGAAATGAGGATGCATCTTGCTGCCTTTCCAATGAAGCAAGTTTAATTTAGTAATAGGTGAAAAACCATCCCTACAAAGGTGTTAATCAGAGACTTGGCTTTGTCGACACTTTTCAGAGAACAAATTTGTTAGCATAAAAATAAAGCCAGAAAATTAAGAGCTGTTTAATCACTCAATTGGATTTTTTTGCCAGCATATTTCTTTTTCTCTGCAACTCACTGCTAAATTGTGCTTCCTAGCTGTTTTTATAAAATCACTGAATCAAATCTAACTCTGATTACATCAGAGAAGGCCAGGTACTCTACACCATAAGAGGGGGTTTGAAATTTTGACTTGTCTACTTAAAGATCACCAAAATCTGATAACAAGGTCAATTATGTCCCTGGGTGGGATTGAACCACCAACCTTTTGGTTAGTAGCCAAACACACTAACTGATTGCACCACAGAGACACTTTGCAAAAGTGGGTACTGACAAAGGCTAATAAGCATTCATCTAGAACGTTTCCTAGAAAAACTTTAAAAAGTCAATAATCTGGAGAGTTTTTGTAAGATGTTTCTTCCATCAACCAATGAAGAAACACATTGGTACTTTCCCATGATGAGTGAGTGCTTCAGGATCTCTTGCACTTACATGTGCAGCAGAGTACTGCAATGGAAGCATGCTGGGCCCATAACCCAGAGGTAGGCAGATTAAAACTATCCTCTGCTATATGCATTTTTTTTTAATTAAAGTAATCCAAAACTGGGATTGATATTTTAGCTCTTTTATTTTTACTTAAAGTACAATAACTTTTACCATTTTAATTTGTTTTAATAGTGTATTGACATTATAGTCTTCTTAAAAAAATACACTTAATTTTCTTTACCCTATTATTAAAAGGGTAATTGACAAAAACAAACTACATTGTCACCAGAAGAGCAATACAAAATGTACAAGTGATATATTAAAATCATCTTTCCAGCTTGAATTTCAATGATGCATTGGGGCAACGATTTTGTGAGAAACATCTTCACCCTTAAATAAAGATTTTCTTAATTCCTTACCTGTGTGCTAATTAGATATCACCTTGTTTTCACATTAAACAGACTTCTACATGAGAAAGCAGCAAGGATGCAGTGGCGTTAATGTTTCCTGGTGTCAACCTGTATTATTTCAGTAGACATTGAAATGAGGATGCATCTTGCTGCCTTTCCAATGAAGCAAGTTTAATTTAGTTATAGGTGAAAAACCATCCCTACAAAGGTGTTAATCAGAGACTTGGCTTTGTGGACACTTTTAGAGAACAAATTTGTTAGCATAAAAATAAAGCCAGAAAATGAAGAGCTGTTTAATCACTCAATTGGATTTTTCTGCCAGCATATTTTTTTTCTCTGCAATCCATTGCTAAATTGTGCTTCCTAGCTGTTTTTTATAAAATCACTGAATCAAATCTAACTCTGATTACATCAGAGAAGGCCAGGTACCCTACACCATAAAATGGGGTTTGAAATTTTGACTTGTCTACTTAAAGATCACCAAAACCTGATCACAAGGTCAATTATGTCCCTGGGTGGGATTGAACCACCAACCTTTTGGTTAGTAGCCAGACACACTAACCGATTGCGCCACAGAGACACTTTGCAAAAATTACATACTGACAAAGGCTAATAAGCATTCATCTAGAACGTTTCCTAGAAAAACTTTAAAAAGTCAATAATCTGGAGAGTTTTTGTAAGAATTTTCTTAAATCAACCAACGAAGAAACACATTGGTACTTTCCCATGATGAGTGAGTGCTTCAGGATCTCTTGCACTTACATGTGCAGCAGAGTACTGCAATGGAAGCATGCTGGGCCCATAACCCAGAGGTAGGCAGATTAAAACTATCCTCTGCTATATGCATTTTTTTTGTTAATTAAAGTAATCCAAAACTGGGATTGATATTTTTGCTCTTTTATTTTTCATTAAAGTACAATAACTTTTACCATTTTAATTTGTTTTAATAGTATATTGAAAGTATTGTTTTCTTTTAAAAAGCCACTTAATTTTCTTTACCCTATTATTAAAATGGTAATTGACAAAAACAAACTACATTGTCACCAGAAGAGCAGTACAAAATGTACAAGTGATATATTAAAATCATCTTTCCAGCTTGAATTTCAATGATGCATTGGGGCAACGATTTTGTGAGAAACATCTTCACCCTTAAATAAAGATTTTCTTAATTCCTTACCTGTGTGCTAATTAGATATCACCTTGTTTTCACATTAAACAGACTTCCACATGAGAAATCAGCAAGGATGCAGTGGCATTAATGTTTCCTGGTATCAACCCGTATTATTTCAGTAGACATTGAAATGAGGATGCATCTTGCTGCCTTTCCAATGAAGCAAGTTTAATTTAGTAATAGGTGAAAAACCATCCCTACAAAGGTGTTAATCAGAGACTTGGCTTTGTCGACACTTTTCAGAGAACAAATTTGTTAGCATAAAAATAAAGCCAGAAAATTAAGAGCTGTTTAATCACTCAATTGGATTTTTTTGCCAGCATATTTCTTTTTCTCTGCAACTCACTGCTAAATTGTGCTTCCTAGCTGTTTTTATAAAATCACTGAATCAAATCTAACTCTGATTACATCAGAGAAGGCCAGGTACTCTACACCATAAGAGGGGGTTTGAAATTTTGACTTGTCTACTTAAAGATCACCAAAATCTGATAACAAGGTCAATTATGTCCCTGGGTGGGATTGAACCACCAACCTTTTGGTTAGTAGCCAAACACACTAACTGATTGCACCACAGAGACACTTTGCAAAAGTGGGTACTGACAAAGGCTAATAAGCATTCATCTAGAACGTTTCCTAGAAAAACTTTAAAAAGTCAATAATCTGGAGAGTTTTTGTAAGATGTTTCTTCCATCAACCAATGAAGAAACACATTGGTACTTTCCCATGATGAGTGAGTGCTTCAGGATCTCTTGCACTTACATGTGCAGCAGAGTACTGCAATGGAAGCATGCTGGGCCCATAACCCAGAGGTAGGCAGATTAAAACTATCCTCTGCTATATGCATTTTTTTTTATTAAAGTAATCCAACACTGGGATTGATATTTTAGCTCTTTTATTTTTACTTAAAGTACAATAACTTTTACCATTTTAATTTGTTTTAATAGTGTATTGACAGTATAGTTTTCTTTAAAAAATCCACTTAATTTTCTTTACCCTATTATTAAAAGGGTAATTGACAAAAACAAACTACATTGTCACCAGAAGAGCAATACAAAATGTACAAGTGATATATTAAAATCATCTTTCCAGCTTGAATTTCAATGATGCATTGGAACAACGATTTTGTGAGAAACATCTTCACCCTTAAATAAAGATTTTCTTAATTCCTTACCTGTGTGCTAATTAGATATCACCTTGTTTTCACATTAAACAGACTTCTACATGAGAAAGCAGCAAGGATGCAGTGGCGTTTTATGTTTCCTGGTGTCAACCTGTATTATTTCAGTAGACATTGAAATGAGGATGCATCTTGCTGCCTTTCCAATGAAGCAAGTTTAATTTAGTTATAGGTGAAAAACCATCCCTACAAAGGTGTTAATCAGAGACTTGGCTTTGTGGACACTTTTAGAGAACAAATTTGTTAGCATAAAAATAAAGGCAGAAAATGAAGAGCTGTTTAATCACTCAATTGGATTTTTCTGCCAGCATATTTTTTTTCTCTGCAACCCATTGCTAAATTGTGCTTCCTAGCTGTTTTTTATAAAATCACTGAATCAAATCTAACTCTGATTACATCAGAGAAGGCCAGGTACCCTACACCATAAAATGGGGTTTGAAATTTTGACTTGTCTACTTAAAGATCACCAAAACCTGATCACAAGGTCAATTATGTCCCTGGGTGGGATTGAACCACCAACCATTTGGTTAGTAGCCAGACACACTAACCGATTGCGCCACAGAGACACTTTGCAAAAGGTACATCCTGACAAAGGCTCATAAGCATTCATCTAGAACGTTTCCTAGAAAAACTTTAAAAAGTCAATAATCTGGAGAGTTTTTGTAAGAATTTTCTTAAATCAACCAACGAAGAAACACATTGGTACTTTCCCATGATGAGTGAGTGCTTCAGGATCTCTTGCACTTACATGTGCAGCAGAGTACTGCAATGGAAGCATGCTGGGCCCATTACCCAGAGGTAGGCAGATTGAAACTATCCTCTGCTATATGCATTTTTTTTGTTAATTAAAGTAATCCAAAACTGGGATTGATATGTTAGCTATTTTATGTTTACTTAAAGTACAATAACTTTTACCATTTTAATTTGTTTTAATAGTATATTGACAGTATTGTTTTCTTTCAAAAATCCACTTAATTTTCTTTACCCTATTATTAAAATGGTAATTGACAAAAACAAACTACATTGTCACCAGAAGAGCAATACAAAATGTACAAGTGATATATTAAAATCATCTTTCCAGCTTGAATTTCAATGATGCATTGGGGCAACGATTTTGTGAGAAACATCTTCACCCTTAAATAAAGATTTTCTTAATTCCTTACCTGTGTGCTAATTAGATATCACCTTGTTTTCACATTAAACAGACTTCTACATGAGAAAGCAGCAAGGATGCAGTGGCGTTAATGTTTCCTGGTGTCAACCTGTATTATTTCAGTAGACATTGAAATGAGGATGCATCTTGCTGCCTTTCCAATGAAGCAAGTTTAATTTAGTAATAGGTGAAAAACCATCCTTACATAGGTGTTCATCAGAGACTTGGCTTTGTGGACACTTTTCAGAGAACAAATTTGTTAGCATAAAAATAAAGCCAGAAAATGAAGAGCTGTTTAATCACTCAATTGGATTTTTCTGCCAGCATATTTTTTTTCTCTGCAACCCACTGCTAAATTGTGCTTCCTAGCTGTTTTTTATAAAATCACTTAATCAAATCTAACTCTGATTACATCAGAGAAGGCCAGGTACCCTACATCATAACAGGGGGTTTGAAATTTTGACTTGTCCACTTAAAGATCACCAAAACCTGATCACAAGGTCACTTACATCCCTGGGTGGGATTGAACCACCAACCTTTTGGTTAGTAGCCAAACACACTAACTGATTGCACCACAGAGACACTTTGCAAAAGTGGATACTGACAAAGGCTAATAAGCATTCATCTAAAACGTTTCCTAGAAAAACTTTAAAAAGTCAGTAATCTGGAGAGTTTTTGTAAGATGTTTCTTCCATCCACCAACGAAGAAACACATTGGTACTTTCCCATGATGAGTGAGTGCTTCAGGATCTCTTGCACTTACATGTGCAGCAGAGTACTGCAATGGAAGCATGCTGGGCCCATAACCCAGAGGTAGGCAGATTAAAACTATCCTCTGCTATATGCATTTTTTTTGTTAATTAAAGTAATCCAAAACTGGGATTGATATTTTTGCTCTTTTATTTTTCATTAAAGTACAATAACTTTTACCATTTTAATTTGTTTTAATAGTATATTGAAAGTATTGTTTTCTTTTAAAAAGCCACTTAATTTTCTTTACCCTATTATTAAAATGGTAATTGACAAAAACAAACTACATTGTCACCAGAAGAGCAATACAAAATGTACAAGTGATATATTAAAATCATCTTTCCAGCTTGAATTTCAATGATGCATTGGGGCAACGATTTTGTGAGAAACATCTTCACCCTTAAATAAAGATTTTCTTAATTCCTTACCTGTGTGCTAATTAGATATCACCTTGTTTTCACATTAAACAGACTTCCACATGAGAAATCAGCAAGGATGCAGTGGCATTAATGTTTCCTGGTATCAACCCGTATTATTTCAGTAGACATTGAAATGAGGATGCATCTTGCTGCCTTTCCAATGAAGCAAGTTTAATTTAGTAATAGGTGAAAAACCATCCCTACAAAGGTGTTAATCAGAGACTTGGCTTTGTCGACACTTTTCAGAGAACAAATTTGTTAGCATAAAAATAAAGCCAGAAAATTAAGAGCTGTTTAATCACTCAATTGGATTTTTTTGCCAGCATATTTCTTTTTCTCTGCAACTCACTGCTAAATTGTGCTTCCTAGCTGTTTTTATAAAATCACTGAATCAAATCTAACTCTGATTACATCATTGAAGGCCAGGTGCCCTACACCATAAGAGGGGGTTTGAAATTTTGACTTGTCTACTTAAAGATCACCAAAATCTGATAACAAGGTCAATTACGTCCCTGGGTGGGATTGAACCACCAACCTTTTGGTTTATAGCCGTACACACTAACTGATTGCGCCACAGAGACACTTTGCAAAAGTACATACTGACAAAGGCTAATAAGCATTCATCTAAAACGTTTCCTAGAAAAACTTTAAAAAGTCAATAATCTGGAGAGTTTTTGTAAGATGTTTCTTCCATCCACCAACGAAGAAACACATTGGTACTTTCCCATGATGAGTGAGTGCTTCAGGATCTCTTGCACTTACATGTGCAGCAGAGTACTGCAATGGAAGCATGCTGGGCCCATAACCCAGAGGTAGGCAGATTAAAACTATCCTCTGCTATATGCATTTTTTTTGTTAATTAAAGTAATCCAAAACTGGGATTGATATTTTTGCTCTTTTATTTTTCATTAAAGTACAATAACTTTTACCATTTTAATTTGTTTTAATAGTATATTGAAAGTATTGTTTTCTTTTAAAAATCCACTTAATTTTCTTTACCCTATTATTAAAATGGTAATTGACAAAAACAAACTACATTGTCACCAGAAGAGCAATACAAAATGTACAAGTGATATATTAAAATCATCTTTCCATCTTGAATTTCAATGATGCATTGGGGCAACGATTTTGTGAGAAACATTTTCACCCTTAAATAAAGATTTTCTTAATTCCTTACCTGTGTGCTAATTAGATATCACCTTGTTTTCACATTAAACAGACTTCCACATGAGAAAGCAGCAAGGATGCAGTGGCGTTAATGTTTCCTGGTGTCAACCTGTATTATTTCAGTAGACATTGAAATGAGGATGCATCTTGCTGCCTTTCCAATGAAGCAAGTTTAATTTTATAATAGGTGAAAAACCATCCTTACAAAGGTGTTAATCAGAGACTTGGCTTTGTGGACACTTTTCAGAGAACAAATTTGTTAGCATAAAAATAAAGCCAGAAAATTAAGAGCTGTTTAATCACTCAATTGGATTTTTTTTGGCAGCATATTTCTTTTTCTCTGCAACCCACTGCTAAATTGTGCTTCCTAGCTGTTTTTATAAAATCACTGAATCAAATCTTACTCTGATTACATCAGAGAAGGCCAGGTACCCTACATCATAACAGGGGGTTTGAAATTTTGACTTGTCCACTTAAAGATCACCAAAACCTGATCACAAGGTCACTTACATCCCTGGGTGGGATTGAACCACCAACCTTTTGGTTAGTAGCCAAACACACTAACTGATTGCACCACAGAGACACTTTGCAAAAGTGGATACTGACAAAGGCTAATAAGCATTCATCTAAAACGTTTCCTAGAAAAACTTTAAAAAGTCAGTAATCTGGAGAGTTTTTGTAAGATGTTTCTTCCATCCACCAACGAAGAAACACATTGGTACTTTCCCATGATGAGTGAGTGCTTCAGGATCTCTTGCACTTACATGTGCAGCAGAGTACTGCAATGGAAGCATGCTGGGCCCATAACCCAGAGGTAGGCAGATTAAAACTATCCTCTGCTATATGCATTTTTTTTGTTAATTAAAGTAATCCAAAACTGGGATTGATATTTTTGCTCTTTTATTTTTCATTAAAGTACAATAACTTTTACCATTTTAATTTGTTTTAATAGTATATTGAAAGTATTGTTTTCTTTTAAAAAGCCACTTAATTTTCTTTACCCTATTATTAAAATGGTAATTGACAAAAACAAACTACATTGTCACCAGAAGAGCAATACAAAATGTACAAGTGATATATTAAAATCATCTTTCCAGCTTGAATTTCAATGATGCATTGGGGCAACGATTTTGTGAGAAACATCTTCACCCTTAAATAAAGATTTTCTTAATTCCTTACCTGTGTGCTAATTAGATATCACCTTGTTTTCACATTAAACAGACTTCCACATGAGAAATCAGCAAGGATGCAGTGGCATTAATGTTTCCTGGTATCAACCCGTATTATTTCAGTAGACATTGAAATGAGGATGCATCTTGCTGCCTTTCCAATGAAGCAAGTTTAATTTAGTAATAGGTGAAAAACCATCCCTACAAAGGTGTTAATCAGAGACTTGGCTTTGTCGACACTTTTCAGAGAACAAATTTGTTAGCATAAAAATAAAGCCAGAAAATTAAGAGCTGTTTAATCACTCAATTGGATTTTTTTGCCAGCATATTTCTTTTTCTCTGCAACTCACTGCTAAATTGTGCTTCCTAGCTGTTTTTATAAAATCACTGAATCAAATCTAACTCTGATTACATCAGAGAAGGCCAGGTGCCCTACACCATAAGAGGGGGTTTGAAATTTTGACTTGTCTACTTAAAGATCACCAAAATCTGATAACAAGGTCAATTACGTCCCTGGGTGGGATTGAACCACCAACCTTTTGGTTTATAGCCGTACACACTAACTGATTGCGCCACAGAGACACTTTGCAAAAGTACATACTGACAAAGGCTAATAAGCATTCATCTAAAACGTTTCCTAGAAAAACTTTAAAAAGTCAATAATCTGGAGAGTTTTTGTAAGATGTTTCTTCCATCCACCAACGAAGAAACACATTGGTACTTTCCCATGATGAGTGAGTGCTTCAGGATCTCTTGCACTTACATGTGCAGCAGAGTACTGCAATGGAAGCATGCTGGGCCCATAACCCAGAGGTAGGCAGATTAAAACTATCCTCTGCTATATGCATTTTTTTTGTTAATTAAAGTAATCCAAAACTGGGATTGATATTTTTGCTCTTTTATTTTTCATTAAAGTACAATAACTTTTACCATTTTAATTTGTTTTAATAGTATATTGAAAGTATTGTTTTCTTTTAAAAATCCACTTAATTTTCTTTACCCTATTATTAAAATGGTAATTGACAAAAACAAACTACATTGTCACCAGAAGAGCAATACAAAATGTACAAGTGATATATTAAAATCATCTTTCCAGCTTGAATTTCAATGATGCATTGGGGCAACGATTTTGTGAGAAACATTTTCACCCTTAAATAAAGATTTTCTTAATTCCTTACCTGTGTGCTAATTAGATATCACCTTGTTTTCACATTAAACAGACTTCCACATGAGAAAGCAGCAAGGATGCAGTGGCGTTAATGTTTCCTCGTGTCAACCTGTATTATTTCAGTAGACATTGAAATGAGGATGCATCTTGCTGCCTTTCCAATGAAGCAAGTTTAATTTTATAATAGGTGAAAAACCATCCTTACAAAGGTGTTAATCAGAGACTTGGCTTTGTGGACACTTTTCAGAGAACAAATTTGTTAGCATAAAAATAAAGCCAGAAAATTAAGAGCTGTTTAATTACTCAATTGGATTTTTTTTGGCAGCATATTTCTTTTTCTCTGCAACCCACTGCTAAATTGTGCTTCCTAGCTGTTTTTATAAAATCGCTGAATCAAATCTTACTCTGATTACATCAGAGAAGGCCAGGTACCCTACACCAGAACAGGGCGTTTGAAATTTTGACTTGTCTACTTAAAGATCACCAAAATCTGATAACAAGGTCAATTACGTCCCTGGGTGGGATTGAACCACCAACCTTTTGGTTAATAGCCGTGCACACTAACTGATTGCGCCACAGAGACACTTTGCAAAAGTCCATACTGACAAAGGCTAATAAGCATTCATCTAAAACGTTTCCTAGAAAAACTTTAAAAAGTCAATAATCTGGAGAGTTTTTGTAAAATGTTTCTTCCATCAACCAACGAAGAAACACATTGGTACTTTCCCATGATGAGTGAGTGCTTCAGGATCTCTTGCACTTACATGTGCAGCAGAGTACAGCAATGTAGATGATGGCCTAACAGGAGGCTTTAAAATTTTCTTTCTAGTGTCCTTCGTTTGGGAGAAAAATGCAAAGGTACAAGACAGCTTTTCCTTGCCAATATCTCTCTTTTGCAAAGAGCTGCGCATTGGAAAATTCAGGGCTATGCCGTGTAAATGATGGCCTAACAGGAGGCTTTAAAATTTCCTTTCTAGTGTCCTTCGTTTGCGAGAAAAATGCAAAGGTACAAGACAGCTTTTCCTTGCCAATATCTCTCTTTTGCAAAGAGCTACGCATTGGAAAATTCAGGGCTATACCGTGTAGATATTAGAGATGAGCGGGTTCGGTTTCTCTGAATCCGAACCCGCACGAACTTCATGTTTTTTTTCACGGGTCCGAGCGACTCGGATCTTCCCGCCTTGCTCGGTTAACCCGAGCGCGCCCGAACGTCATCATGACGCTGTCGGATTCTCGCGAGACTCGGATTCTATATAAGGAGCCGCGCGTCGCCGCCATTTTCACACGTGCATTGAGATTGATAGGGAGAGGACGTGGCTGGCGTCCTCCCCATTTAGATTAGAAGAGAGAGAGAGATTGACCTGATTAACTGGAGCTTAGGAGTACTGTAGAACTGTAGAGAGTGCAGAGTTTACTAGTGACTGACCACAGTGACCACCAGACAGTGCAGTTTTATTTAATATATCCGTTCTCTGCCTGAAAAAAACGATACACAGTGACTCAGTCACATACCATATCTGTGTGCACTGCTCAGCCCAGTGTGCTGCATCATCTATGTATATATCTGACTGTGCTCAGCTCACACATCTTATAATTGTGGGGGAGACTGGGGAGCACTGCAGTGCCAGTTATAGGTTATAGCAGGAGCCAGGAGTACATATTATTATTAAAATTAAACAGTGCACACTTTTGCTGCAGGAGTGCCACTGCCAGTGTGACTGACCAGTGACCTGACCACACTGACCACCAGTATAGTTAGTAGTATAGTATACTATATTGTGATTGCCTGAAAAAGTTAAACACTCGTATCTGACTGTGCTCAGCTCACACATCTTATAATTGTGGGGGAGACTGGGGAGCACTGCAGTGCCAGTTATAGGTTATAGCAGGAGCCAGGAGTACATATTATTATTAAAATTAAACAGTGCACACTTTTGCTGCAGGAGTGCCACTGCCAGTGTGACTGACCAGTGACCACCTGACCACACTGACCACCAGTATAGTTAGTAGTATAGTATACTATATTGTGATTGCCTGAAAAAGTTAAACACTCGTCGTGTGACTTCACTTGTGTGGTGTTTTTTTTTTTTATTCTATAAAAAACTCATTCTGCTGACAGACAGTGTCCAGCAGGTCCGTCATTATATAATATATACCTGTCCGGCTGCAGTAGTGATATATATATATTTTTTATATAATTATTTATCATCCAGTCGCAGCAGACACAGTACGGTAGTTCACGGCTGTAGCTACCTCTGTGTCGGCACTCGGCAGTCCGTCCATAATTGTATACCACCTACCCGTGGTTTTTTTTTCTTTCTTCTTTATACATACATACTACTACTACATCTCTTTATCAACCAGTCTATATTAGCAGCAGACACAGTACAGTACGGTAGTCCACGGCTGTAGCTACCTCTGTGTCGGCACTGGGCAGTCCGTCCATAATTGTATACCACCTACCCGTGGTTTTTTTTTCTTTCTTCTTTATACATACATACTACTACTACATCTCTTTATCAACCAGTTTATATTAGCAGCAGACACAGTACAGTACGGTAGTCCACGGCTGTAGCTACCTCAGTGTCGGCACTGGGCAGTCCGTCCATAATTGTATACCACCTACCCGTGGTTTTTTTTTCTTTCTTCTTTATATTATACATACATACTACTACTACTACATCTCTTTATCAACCAGTCTATATTAGCAGCAGACACAGTACAGTACGGTAGTCCACGGCTGTAGCTACCTCTGTGTCGGCCCTGGGCAGTCCGTCCATAATTGTATACCACCTACCCGTGGTTTTTTTTTCTTTCTTCTTTATACATACATACTACTACTACATCTCTTTATCAACCAGTCTATATTAGCAGCAGACACAGTACAGTACGGTAGTCCACGGCTGTAGCTACCTCTGTGTCGGCACTGGGCAGTCCGTCCATAATTGTATACCACCTACCCGTGGTTTTTTTTTTCTTTCTTCTTTATACATACATACTACTACTACATCTCTTTATCAACCAGTCTATATTAGCAGCAGACACAGTACAGTACGGTAGTCCACGGCTGTAGCTACCTCTGTGTCGGCACTCGGCAGTCCGTCCATAATTGTATACCACCTACCCGTGGTTTTTTTTTTCTTTCTTCTTTATACATACATACTACTACTACATCTCTTTATCAACCAGTCTATATTAGCAGCAGACACAGTACAGTACGGTAGTCCACGGCTGTAGCTACCTCTGTGTCAGCACTGGGCAGTCCGTCCATAATTGTATACCACCTACCCGTGTTTTTTTTTTCTTTCTTCTTTATACATACATACTACTACTACATCTCTTTATCAACCAGTCTATATTAGCAGCAGACACAGTACAGTACGGTAGTCCACGGCTGTAGCTACCTCTGTGTCGGCACTCGGCAGTCCGTCCATAATTGTATACCACCTACCCGTGGTTTTTTTTTCTTTCTTCTTTATACATACATACTACTACTACATCTCTTTATCAACCAGTCTATATTAGCAGCAGACACAGTACAGTACGGTAGTCCACGGCTGTAGCTACCTCTGTGTCGGCACTGGGCAGTCCATCCATAATTGTATACCACCTACCCGTGGTTTTTTTTTCTTTCTTCTTTATACATACATACTACTACTACATCTCTTTATCAACCAGTCTATATTAGCAGCAGACACAGTACAGTACGGTAGTCCACGGCTGTAGCTACCTCTGTGTTCGCACTCGGCAGTCCGTCCATAATTGTATACCACCTACCCGTGGTTTTTTTTTCTTTCTTCTTTATACATACATACTACTACTACATCTCTTTATCAACCAGTCTATATTAGCAGCAGACACAGTACAGTACGGTAGTCCACGGCTGTAGCTACCTCTGTGTCGGCACTCGGCAGTCCATCCATAATTGTATACTAGTATCCATCCATCTCCATTGTTTACCTGAGGTGCCTTTTAGTTGTGCCTATTAAAATATGGAGAACAAAAATGTTGAGGTTCCAAAATTAGGGAAAGATCAAGATCCACTTCCACCTCGTGCTGAAGCTGCTGCCACTAGTCATGGCCGAGACGATGAAATGCCAGCAACGTCGTCTGCCAAGGCCGATGCCCAATGTCATAGTACAGAGCATGTCAAATCCAAAACACCAAATATCAGTAAAAAAAGGACTCCAAAACCTAAAATAAAATTGTCGGAGGAGAAGCGTAAACTTGCCAATATGCCATTTACCACACGGAGTGGCAAGGAACGGCTGAGGCCCTGGCCTATGTTCATGGCTAGTGGTTCAGCTTCACATGAGGATGGAGGCACTCAGCCTCTCGCTAGAAAAATGAAAAGACTCAAGCTGGCAAAAGCAGTAGCACCGCAAAGAACTGTGCGTTCTTCGAAATCCCAAATCCACAAGGAGAGTCCAATTGTGTCGGTTGCGATGCCTGACCTTCCCAACACTGGACGTGAAGAGCATGCGCCTTCCACCATTTGCACGCCCCCTGCAAGTGCTGGAAGGAGCACCCGCAGTCCAGTTCCTGATAGTCAGATTGAAGATGTCAGTGTTGAAGTACACCAGGATGAGGAGGATATGGGTGT
>NW_026968694.1:0-75778 GCF_028390025.1 Pseudophryne corroboree
GGCCCAAGGACAATTCCATCTTGCACCTCTTTTTTCTTTTCTTTTTCTTTGCATCATGTGCTGATTGGGGAGAGTTTTTTGGAAGGGACATCCTGCGTGACACTGCAGTGCCACTCCTAGATGGGCCCGGTGTTTGTGTCGGCCACTAGGGTCGCTAATCTTACTCACACAGTCAGCTACCTCATTGCGCCTCTTTTTTTCTTTGCGTCATGTGCTGTTTGGGGAGGGTTTTTTGGAAGGGACATCCTGCGTGACACTGCAGTGCCACTCCTAGATGGGCCCGGTGTTTGTGTCGGCCACTAGGGTCGCTAATCTTACTCACACAGCTACCTCATTGCGCCTCTTTTTTTCTTTGCGTCATGTGCTGTTTGGGGAGGGTTTTTTGGAAGGGACATCCTGCGTGACACTGCAGTGCCACTCCTAGATGGGCCCGGTGTTTGTGTCGGCCACTAGGGTCGCTAATCTTACTCACACAGCTACCTCATTGCGCCTCTTTTTTTCTTTGCGTCATGTGCTGTTTGGGGAGGGTTTTTTGGAAGGGCCATCCTGCGTGACACTGCAGTGCCACTCCTAGATGGGCCCGGTGTTTGTGTCGGCCACTAGGGTCGCTAATCTTACTCACACAGCTACCTCATTGCGCCTCTTTTTTTCTTTGCGTCATGTGCTGTTTGGGGAGGGTTTTTTGGAAGGGACATCCTGCGTGACACTGCAGTGCCACTCCTAGATGGGCCCGGTGTTTGTGTCGGCCACTAGGGTCGCTTATCTTACTCACACAGCGACCTCGGTGCAAATTTTAGGACTAAAAATAATATTGTGAGGTGTGAGGTATTCAGAATAGACTGAAAATGAGTGTAAATTATGGTTTTTGAGGTTAATAATACTTTGGGATCAAAATGACCCCCAAATTCTATGATTTAAGCTGTTTTTTAGTGTTTTTGGAAAAAAACACCCGAATCCAAAACACACCCGAATCCGACAAAAAAAATTCGGTGAGGTTTTGCCAAAACGCGTTCGAACCCAAAACTCGGCCGCGGAACCGAACCCAAAACCAAAACCCGAAAAATTTCAGGCGCTCATCTCTAGTTTTAACCACTGCACAGCACCTGGTGTTATATAGTAAGCACCACTATGGCATAGTATACAGCATTATGGGCCTGATATGAGTGTGACCAGCGGTGATGTGGAATGCAGTAGGAGGTGCTGTTTAGCAAGCACCACTTCTATATTCACCATGCAGTATATTGTGTGAATATAGAAGTGTTGGCTGTGTTATGTATTAGAGTAATTATTGCAGCTCCCAGCTAAAATTGCAACAATGTAATTTAGTGACAAGCTGCAGAGATTAACCCTTTCTGTGGCTGCTGCACAACCTCTATTCATATCGCTGAATTCAATTAGGGAGATGTTCTCACCCCGCGAGCAAGCGCAGGTATATGCCACACTTAAATGTATGGGTATGGTCTCCATAAAATGAGCGTAGCCTTGCAGGCAAAGACTACCTTACACCCTAGTTCTTGACCCTGCACCAACAGACCTCGGCCACCACAGGGAAAAAAGTACAGTAATTTCCACCATGTTAAGCCCCACACATTAATGCCCTTTGGGACATATTATGTCACACACCACAATATCTGTGATACACTATGCCCTACAGTAAAGCTTCTAATTACTTTTACAAAAACTGCTCAACGCCAAGAGTTTCACGTGCTGGGTGTCATGCTCATTGCCAGGGGTTTCACTCTCTGGGTGTCATGCTCATTGCCAGGGGGAACGCAGTAGGAGGTGTTATATAGTAAGCACCACTATGGCATAGTATATAGCATTATATATATTGTGAGCACTGGTGATGTTGAGTGCAGTAGAGCTGCTGCTGGGTAATTACAATTTACTACAACCACCAATATATTCTGCTGCACTATATATATGCAAAGCTAATTCTGCTGGGTAATTACAATTGACTACAACCACCAATATATTCTGCTGCACTATATCTATATTTGCAAAGCTAATTCTGCTGGGTAATTACAATTGACTACAACCACCAATATATTCTGCTGCACTATATCTATATATGCAAAGCTAATTCTGCTGAGTAATTACAATTGACTACAACCACCAATATATTCTGCTGCACTATATCTATATATGCAAAGCTAATTCTGCTGGGTAATGTAAATTGAAACATTATTGCATAGTATGTGATTTTTAAGTACTTTTTTAAAGTTTTGAATGATAAAGACCCAGTTTAATCTTTGTGGAATGCCTGGTTGTTGTTTTTAAGGTAATTTATTGCCTGGCATTTGAGGGGGTGGGGTGTGGTTACAGATTTCAATTATTGGTTTCACTTGTAATAGTCTTCTACTTAAGTCCAATGGTGTAGGCTGTGCAAAGCCGTTTGGCTGTGCATTTATTGATCTAAGCATGCATTTTTATCAAAGCGTGATAAAATTGACACATAACAGCAGTGTTCAATCAGCATTAATTTATCTTCAGCTGATATCGATTGTGAATTGACGTTTCTTCTCTTCTTGTCACCTCCAGGTAATTACAATTGACTACAACCACCAATATATTCTGCTGCACTATATCTATATATGCAAAGCTAATTCTGCTGGGTAATGCAAATTGAAACATTATTGCATAGTATGTGATTTTGAAGTACTTTTTTAAAGTTTTGAATGATATAGACCCAGTTTAATCTTTGTGGAATGCCTGGTTGTTGTTTTTAAGGTAATTTATTGCCTGGCATTTGAGGGGGTGGGGTGTGGTTACAGATTTCAATTATTGGTTTCACTTGTAATAGTCTTCTACTTAAGTCCAATGGTGTAGGCTGTGCAAAGCCATTTGGCTGTGCATTTATTGATCTAAGCGTGCATTTTTATCAAAGCGTGATAAAATTGACACATAACAGCAGTGTTCAATCAGCGTTCAATCGAAGTGAAAAAGAAGGAAAACGGAAGCACACCAATCTAACAAAACAAAGAAAACTGAAGAACTAATAACAAATGTGAGTCACTTACTCCTCAGATCACTCACCTCCTGATTGTTGCATCTGATTACATAGCACAGAACTACCTTACTTGGACATTTCATAAACCATCCATTTCACCTACAAATGCCTGTATCTGTATTATTGTAATTTTGTTTTTTAAGCACAGCTGCACCAATGCAATTTTACCTGCAAACACTTAAAACATCTAACATAATTACCATTGCTTCTTAAACCTCTCACAATCCTTTCATTTCTTACACTCCAAATACATTTCTGCACCCACTTTATCTACGCTTTTGACTCATTTCATACTAAATCTACACCCCTTGAGCCTACACTGCTTTTCTCACCTGCATTTCTGCAATTCTTCTGCTCGGATTGCCTTACAGTCTCCTCTCCTACTTCCACTACTTCAACCTATTTACCTACTTAACACTATGTCAAGGTTTTCTTATACTCCCCACATCACTCAGTGTCTACCTAATAATGTATCTTTATCCTTCCCCACTAGTCTCCTCCACCTCCTCCTCTCTCCCCTCCTCTGTCTCCCCTCCATCCCTCTGTTTCCTTCCCCCACCTTTCCTGTTACCCCACTTTCATTCACCTCTGCCCCATGGTCCTGCTACCCCACAACTCAGCCCTGCTCCCTCTCTCCCTTCCCTGTCACCTCCCCACACCCCCATCCACATCACACTGACCTCCCTCCCTGCCCACCTCCTGCAGTTTCCCCTCCTAGCTCAGGCACCCGTACCATCACTACTCTCTCATCATCCCTGCCCTCAAAGTTAATCCCACCTCATCGCTACAGCAACCCTGAAAATCTAATTCACATCTCTCCCACAAACTCATACCCCCTATCCTGTGCCCTCTGGAATGCCAGATCTGTTTGTAACAAACTGGTCCCCACTCATGACCTTTTCATTTCCAACTCCCTACACCTACTAGCCATTACTGAAACTTGGATTACGCCCTCTGACACTACTTCTGCTGCTGCTCTCTCTGCTGGGGGCCTTACATTCACACACACACCCCGACCTGGGGGTCGCCATGGGGGTGGTGTTGGGGTCCTTTTACCTTCTAGTTACTCCTACCAACTCATACCACCAGAACCATCCCTTATATTCTCTACATTTGAGGACCACGCCATATGCCTCTTCCAACCAGTCCATCTTAGAGTAGCTGTCATTTACCGCCCCCCTGGTACTGCTTCCAAATTCATCGACAACTTTGCTTCCTGGCTTCCTCACTTCTGACATTCCCACCATTATCCTAGGCGATTTCAACATCCCTATTGACATCCCCACACAATCCCCTGCCTCTAAACTCCTTAACCTCACCTCTTCACTTGGTCTCTCCCAGTGGTCCTCCTCACCCTCCCATGTGAATGGGAGCTCACTGGATCTGGTCTTCACTCACCGCTGTGATATTTCTGATTTTTCCAACTCCCCATTTCCCCTCTCTGACCACCACCTGCTCTCCTTCAACCTATCTCTCTCGACTTCCCCATCTCTACCTCCTAAGGCTACCATCACTAAGCGTAACATTGAAGCTATTGACACCACATTCCTTTCCTCCCTGTTTGACTCACTTCTCTCTCCTATTCTCTCTCTCTCATGCCCTGAGCAAGCCACTTCCACATACAATGCTTCCCTTACTTCTGCTCTTGACTCTGTTGCTCCACCAACCACTATTCACCCTTGCAAATTAACACCTCAACCCTGGCACACCAAATGCACCAGATATCTGCAAAAATGCTCATGTACTGCTGAGTGACACTGGAGGAAATCACGCTCTAAGGCAGACTTCCTCCATTTCAAACTTATGCTCTCATCCTTCAGTGCTGCCCTTTCTCTTGCTAAACAGTCATACTTCAAGAACCTCATCTCCTCCCAGTCTTCCAACCCCCGGCGCCTCTTTGCCACTCTCAACTCACTCCTCTGCCCACCTCCACCTCGTCTCCCTTCCTCACTCTCTGCTCTTGACTTTGCCACTTACTTCACATCCAAAATTGACTCCATACGTCAGGACATCACATCACACCAGACTATCAGTAACCAGCCTTCTCCCATCCCTTACCAACCCTCCCCATCCCTCGTACCAACTCTGTCATCTTTCTCCCATGCATCTGGAGAGGAAGTCATGGCCCTCATTCGTTCCTGTCCCCTCACCACCTCCCCACTTGACCCTATCCCCTCCCGCCTCCTTTGCCACCTCTCTTCTTCTGCTTGTTCCCATCTTTCCCACCTTCTCAATCTCTCCCTCTCATCAGGCACTGTCCCCTCTGCCTTCAAGCACGCTCTCATCTCTCCTATTCTTAAAAAACCTACCCTTGATCCAAACACTCTCTCCAACTACCGACCCATCTCTCTCCTCCCTTTTGCCTCCAAACTCCTTGAGCGTATTGTCTACAACCGCCTTACTTCCTTTCTTTCCTCACACTCACTGCTTGACCCATTCCAGTCTGGCTTCCGTCCTCTCCACTCCACTGAAACTGCCCTTACAAAAGTATGCAATGACCTCCATGCTGCTAAATCTAAGAGACACTACTCTCTACTTATTCTACTTGATCTCTCTGCTGCTTTTGACACTGTGGACCATCCTCTCCTACTGCAAATCCTTCACTCCATTGGTCTGCGTAACACTGCCCTCTCTTGGTTGTCGTCCTACCTTTCTGACCGTTCATTCTCTGTCTCCTCTCATGACTCCACCTCCCCCTCACTTCCACTAACTGTAGGGGTACCCCAAGGTTCTGTCCTTGGTCCTCTTCTCTTCTCTCTCTATACGTCCTCACTAGGTAAGCTCATTAGTTCTTTTGGTTTCCAATATCATCTCTATGCTGATGACACTCAAATCTATCTTTCCTCTCCAGACCTCTCCCCTACTCTCCTCACTCGTATCTCCAACTGTCTCTCTGCTATCTCTTCCTGGATGTCCCAGCGCTTTCTTAAACTTAACATGTCTAAGACCGAGCTGATCATCTTCCCTCCCTCCCGCATAATCTCACCTCCTACAATCGCACTACTATCTCCTCTACCCCCAAGCGCGCTGTCTTGGAGTAATCCTTGACTCCTCCCTCTCCTTCAAACCACACATTCAGCACCTCTCACAAACCTGCCGTTTTCATCTAAAAAAATATTTCCAGGATCAGACCCTTTCTGACCCAGGATGCTACTAAGACTCTTATCCACTCACTGGTCATCTCCAGACTGGACTGCTGTAATCTCTTCCTGACTGGCATTCCTGACAAATACCTCTCTCCACTCCAATCTATCCTCAATGCTGCTGCCCGGCTCATTTTCCTCACCAAACGCACTACGTCCACCTCTCCTCTCTTACTAGTCCTTCACTGGCTCCCCTTCCCTTTCAGAATCCATTTCAAGCTTCTCACACTTGCTTACAAAGCCCTCACCCACTCCTCTCCCATCTACATCTCTGATCTTATCTCGCTTTACACTCCCACCCGTCCTCTTCGCTCTGCTAATGCACACCGACTCTCCTGCCTACGGATTACTTCCTCCCACTCCTACCTCCAAGATTTTTCACGTGCTGCACCACTTCTCTGGAATTCCCTACCTCTCCCCCTCAGACTCTCCACCTCTCTACAAAGCTTCAAACGGGCTCTCAAGACCCACTTCTTCACCAAACCCAGCCAAATCTCATCCTAAACCTCTGTTCCATGCTCTCTATGTACCCCATCTGTCTCACCCCTGTCTGTCTACCCCTCCCTTTTAGAATGTAAGCTCTCACGAGCAGGGCCCTCTTCCCTCATGTGCTTACTCTTTTCTTACTTTAATAATCTTCAGCTGCACCAAATCCAGCAGTCTTCTGCCACCTGATACTTATTCCAGTGTCATCTGCTGATGTAGCTATGTTTATTTACCCTGTACTTGTCCTATATTGTCGTCAACTGTAAGTTGCTGTTTTCCTGTTTGATTATTTGTTTATGTACTCTGTAATTGGGCACTGCGGAACCCTTGTGGCGCCATATAAATAAAGGATAATAATAATAATAAATAATATAATATATAGCAGTACGGTACAGTAGGCCACTGCTCTACCTACCTCTGTGTCGTCAAGTATACTATCCATCCATACCTGTGGTGCATTTTAGAAAAAAACATGTCTCGGCAGAGCAATCTATAAATCCATCATTTTTCAGACAGCAACAGTGGGTATTGTAATAGTCACCCAATCCATCACTTTTATAGGGTTACATGCACCCACATGCTACAGCCTGTCTCAATAATTTTACTGTCACGCTGTGTGTGTTTGTGTTTTTATTTGGGTATTTTTTGTTGTTGTAGAACTACAGGTACCAGCAAGCCCGTTATTTCCCCGCCTGCTGGTACTTGAGGTTCTCCAAGTACCAGCAAGCGGGGGAGGCTTGCTGGGCCTTGTAGTTCCACAACGAAAAAACAATATTCTTTTTTTACACACATGGCTATCAGCCCGGCACCCACCACCCAGGGGTGCTGGGGACAGCCTCGGGCTTCACCCCTGGCCCTTGGGTGCCTCGAGGGGAGGAACCTCTTGATTTAAGGGGTCCCCACTCCTCCAGGGAACCCCGGCCAGGGGTGACTAGTTGGAGGGGTAATGCCAGGGCCGCAGGGACCTACATAAAAGTATCCCCCGGCTGTGGCATTATCTCTCTGGCTAGTGGAGCCCGGTGCTGGTTTTAAAAATATGGGGGACCCCTACATCTATTGTCCCACGTATTTTTGGAACCTGGACCGGTCTAAGAGCCCGGTGCTAGTTGTCTAAATACGGGGAACCCCTGTCCAATTTTTCCCCCAGTATTTAAATAACCAGGACCGGCTCAAAGAGCCCGAGGCTGGTTATACTAAGGAGGGGGGACCTCACGCATTTTTTTTTAACCCATTCAGACCCTTCTCCTTTAAGTTAATGGAAGCCCTGGACAACAAAATTGCATTCATGTCCTCCTCCCTCACCCTTCCCAGTCCCAAACACTCATTTTTTTTTCTTTAAAAATTTATAATATATAACGAGAACAATGAGCAAGCAGGCAGCGGGCATTGGCGGCATCGGACTGAGATAGAAATTAGTGGTGGAGGGCTGGGTCAGTTGATTGTGGGCGAGTTTGTAAGCCATTGGCGGTGGCAGCGGGTATCGGCTCAGAGGCAGTAGCGGGCATTGGCTAAGGGTCATCGGCAGGATTCGGCGGACATTATGGCTGTAGTGCCTCACTAGCCACTGACCTCACCGCACGCCACTGTGGGACAGATGTAACATGCAGAGAGAGGTAGATTTGGGAGGGGGAATGTCCTAGCATAACTGTTAATTGCAGTGTAATACTGTAATTCAGCTGTGCAGCATTTGTGGCTAAATGTCAAAGAAGCCAGTATTTACCCTGCATGCAAAACAATAAATGTATTTGAACATACCTCCCAACTATCCCAATTTTTGCAGGACAGTCACTTTTTTGGGGAATGTCCAGCTAACCCAAACAACCCCCCCCCCCTTCCCATGGGGAATGGGGGGGGGGGTGGAAGGCTCCCTGTAGCTTGTTGCTCTGCAAATATGCACATTGTGGGTAATTCAGACCTGATTGCTAGGGTGTGTTTTTTGCATCCCTGTAATCAGGTAGTTGCCGCCTACAGCGGAAGAGAAAATTTGCTGTGCAGGTGTGTGATCACATGTGCACAAGAGCTGCACAGCTCAGCACTTACTCAGCCATTGAGGTGACGTCACAAATCCTCCCACAAAACGCCGGGTCCCTCCAGTGTTTTTCCGGACACTCCCTAGAAACATTCAGTTGCCACCCACACAAACACCCTCTTCTTGTCAATCTTCTTGTGATCTCCGGACCGTCGCACTTACGCATTGTGGCGCATACGCATGTGCAGTGCAGACCAGATTGCCCGCTGGGTGAAAATAAATTGAAGCGATCTGGTCTGAATAAGCCTCAATGTCTATTCACGGGAGACAGAGGGGCTGGGGCATGGCCAGCAGCTCACAGAGCACCTATAATGACAAAAATGGGAGACATGGCTCATGATCGCGATATACCTGCGAAGGTACGCCCTCTACTGATTGACAGGCAGAGGCATTCGCATTTTCTGCGGGGCACCCGGAGAAAATGTAGGCACACGCACAGGATGGACCCTGCGTATATGCCCCCATCCTCTTCATAGTTTTTGCGGTTGGAACGCGTATTATGATCCAAACTGAATTAGGCCCTATGTCTTATATACACGAGCAGTGTGAAAACATCAATCGATGGGGGTAATTCCAAGATGATCGCAGCAGGAATTTTGTTAGCAGTTGGGCAAAACCATGTGTACTGCAGGGGAGGCAGATATAACGTGCAGAAAGAGTTAGATTTGGGTGAGTTATTTTGTTTCTGTGCAGGGTAAATACTGACTGCTTTATTTTTACACTGCAAATTAGATTGCAGATTGAACACACCACACCCAAATCTAACTCTCTCTGCACATGTTAAATCTGCCTTCCCTGCAGTGCACATAGGTGGTCATTCCGAGTTGTTCGCTCTGTAATTTTCTTCGCATCGCAGCGATTTTCCGCTTAATGCGCATGCGCAATGTTCACACTGCGACTGCGCCAAGTAAATTTGCTATGCAGTTAGGAATATTACTCACGGTTTTTTCATCGTTCTGGTGATCGTAATGTGATTGACAGGAAGTGGGTGTTTCTGGGCGGAAACAGGCCGCTTTATGGGCGTGTGGGAAAAAATGCTACCGTTTCTGGGAAAAACGCGGGAGTGGCTGGAGAAACGGAGGAGTGTCTGGGCGAATGCTGGGTGTGTTTGTGACGTCAAACCAGGAACGACAAGCACTGAACTGATCGCACTGGCAGAGTAAGTCTCGAGCTACTCAGAAACTGCACAGAGATGTCTTATCGCAATATTGCAAATCTTTCGTTCGCAATTTTAAGATGCTAAGATTCACTCCCAGTAGGCGGCAGCTTAGCGTGTGCAATGCTGCTAAAAGCAGCTTGCGAGCGAACAACTCGGAATGAGGGCCATGGGGGGTAATTCTGAGTTGATCGCAGCAGGATTTTTGTTAGCAGTTGGGCAAAACCATGTGCACTGCATTTACGAACAGATGATTTTTTTATATACATTTTAAAATGTTAGTAAATGTGTGTGTGTTTTTCAACCTGTAAGCCCAACATCGATTAAGATCGATCTTAAATAGACCCCTGGGTTTTAAGGATAACCATGGTTGAGTCCAATGGTTAATTCACATTGACCGAAGTTCTAATTAAGTCACCTGTGCTCAAGCATGATATCCTTAAAATCTGGATTGCAATGACAGCATTTTGGAACTATGCCTAAGGGTTTAATTTTTACATTTATCCACTGACAATAAATCTACCTACAATATCCCTGTAACTGTTATGATTACAGTATTTCACTAAATAATTTAATTTGCTGAACCTTCTGTAAAAAGAAATATTAAGCTGCTGTAATTCCCAGATGCAGCAAATTTGTTAGCTAGTGGGCAAAACCATGTGCACTGCAGGGATGGGGGGGGGGGGGGGGGCAGATATAACATTTGCAGAGAGATTTAGGTGGGTTATATTGTTTGTGTGCAGGGTAAATACTGGCTGTTTTGTTTTTACACTGCAATTTAGATTTCAGTTTGAACACACCGCACCAAAATCTAACTCTCTCTGCACATATTATACACCCCCCCCCACCCCTGCAGTGTACATGGTTTTAGCTAATAAATTTGCTGCTGTGATCAGATCTGAGTTAAGCCCTATGTATTTGGCACTGGCAAAGGGTTAGAGGCCTTGCTGTAGAGCTCACACCTTTCTTATCATGCATTGTAATATTTCCTATGTCCTGATGTTGTGCTCTCTGCTCCATCCAAGTAAACAGCAATGTAGCATGGCTATCAAAGAGCGTGAAGTTTGCAGATTTCCTGGGATTAATGCTAAGGAATGCTATTCCAGAGGCTGCTGCTTTAATTCAAGTGTCACTGGGGTTAAATGGTGTTTTTACCTTAAAAACACAGGTAGAGTATATAGTACAGTGGTAAAGTGGGAGCATGTAGTGCTATTGATTACAGATTTGATGGAGCTTAAACATGGATAAGGTCCATGGCTCTAAGAGTTTATCTTGTGTATCCTTTATTCTTAGTCATGGTCAGATAAGATTAGAAAATACCATTTAAGTGGAAATTTCCTGTTAGCTGTTTTTCAGTTTGCTCAACTGTCTGATTAACTGGTCCTAAAAAAGGACCAAAGGAGCTAAATTGCCCTGTGATCTAGCTAAATTGCCCCAGTAAAAAAAAAAAAAAAAACTAAGCTGCTGTAATTCCTGGATGTTTCCTTACTGCATCAACAGGAAGTGACAAGAAACAATGTAATGTGGAACCGTACAGCAGAAGGGATTGCGGCTACCCCACAATAAGTGCAGCGGAATGTAAGAAGAGGAATTGTTGCTTTGACTGCAGCATTCCCGGGGTTAACTGGTGTTTCTTCAAGTCACAAGGTATGGAGCTGCTGTATAGTTACTCGCAAGTCAGTAGTTGTATGATGCTCACACCTGTTAAGCTGGATACACACAGAATGCCCTACACAGGGGGTGAAATGAGCGCCCCCCCCCACCCCCCGTACGCTCAGCACACATCACGCTGTGCTGAGCGGGGGGAGAGATGTGTGCTGAGCAGTTCGCTCAGCACACATCTCTCCCCAAAATCAGGCCGTGAATACGGACCTTAAAACTGGATCCACACTTAGATTATCTGTCCAATTTTTTTTTCTAGTTGAAACAAAATTATGCTAATATGTGGCAGCAAATGACAATTGACCATTTGCTCACAAACACTGGAAAACATCCAAAAATGGTCATTTAGATAAATTGGTTAAATCCATTTCATTTAGCTAATTTATCCAAACTACCTTTATTGTATCTTTGTGGGTGAATGATGTGTGGGTCAGTGTTGAGGGTGGTGGAGGAGATGGGTAATAGGCACAGCAGGGTGTGGACAGTCAAATAGTGTGCTTAGAGGTTCAGAGTCATTGTATGAGACTCTGGCAACAGTGACTTGATGAGTCTGGTGTCCATAGGGTGGGACGCATTAACCTTTTTATGCTATTGAAATAGTTCTCCTCCTGACCGACGCAGTTCCTTGCTCCGAGGTTGGTGTATTGTCCTGTTGCAGCGCCTCTCCACTGTGGTCACAGTGAGCTGTGTGGTGTTGCTGGCGCATGCCAATCTCCCCCCAACCTCCCTCTTGCATTTCAGACCTACGTACGCATGATGGGATCTTGTATGATATGCGCGTGTGCTGTAGAGATGAAAGTGGGGGTGAGGAGGCAGATCGTGAGATGGGGAAACTTTGTGGACTGTTAGCGAAGGGGAGCACTGGGCAATCTGAGTTGCAAAGAGGGCAGCAGAAGAGGTTATTGCATGTGCACTGGTGACAGGTCCATCATTGGTGGCCAGCCTCAGTGGTAAAGGGGTACATGAGCTAGTGTCCCTTGGCCAGCCATGTACCATGGCCACCTCCCTACATCCTATATATTCTCCCTGATCTGTCACTTTGTTACGGTCTGCTGCTGGCACTGGTGTATCGTCCTGCAGTTGCCGTCTCCGCCCATTGCTGTGACTTCCCCCAGAGTTAGCCACACAGAGTGACAGATCTGGGAAAATATATAGGAGATCATTACTTTCACTTGCAGCCTACCTTATTTTTTGCAGCCTAGCATGCTCCTGACCCCTTCTCTCACTAATACTTATACAACATTCATGAACTTATCTTAAGGTTTCTTTATTATTCAGTCACACTGTCTTGGATCCAAACCATTTCCTGTGGCATTGCAGTCAAACAATTGAGCTATTTACCCTTGCATAGAAAGGTATAATCTAAGCTAGAGAATTCTATTTGGAGCTCACCTTGTACTTTGTGAAGAAATAATCAGCTTTGTGGCTGAGCAGATATATGGAGTGTGTGGCTGCACACTGCATTGATCTGCTGAGTTGCAATGCTAATAATTTTTTTTTTTGCAAAGTACCAATAGCTTCATTGTGAAGGTGGAAAGAAGGGTATTACGGCATGGAATGTACAAACTGCGAGACCCTGCTGGTAGCGCCTTTGTCTATTTAGTAGGAAGGGCACGTAACAGCCGGGGGGCAATGGAGGAAGCCCCTTTAGGGCTGGAGCCCGGCGGCAACTGACTCCGTTGTCTCTGGCAGTTCCGCCCCTGGACTAGAGGAATGGTCAAGAACATGGCAACATTTAATGCCAAAAAATGCAAAATCATACACGTCTCAAAAATGCAAAGGCTAACTATAATATTAAGGGCATTATAATGGCAAGAGGAAAGCTATCTAAGTATTACTATTTCAGGTGAGCAATGTAACAAAGCAATAGGAAAGGCAAGTCAGATGCTTGTTTGCATAGGTTAAAGAACCAGTAGCAGAAAAAAGTAATACAGGTTGAGTATCCCATATCCAAATATTCCGAAATACGGAATATTCCGAAATACGGACTTTTTTGAGTGAGACTGAGATAGTGAAACCTTTGTGTTTTGATGGCTCAGTGTACACAAACTTTGTTTAATACTCAAGTTATTAAAAATGTTGTATTAAATGAACTTCAGACTGTGTGTATAAGGTGTATATGAAACAAATGAATTCTGTGAATGTACACACACTTTGTTTAATGCACAAAGTTATAAAAAATATTGGCTAAAATGACCTTCAGGCTGTGTGTATAAGGTGTATATGAAACATAAATGCCTTCTGTGCTTAGATTTAGGTCCCATCACCATAATATCTCGTTATGGTATGCAATTATTCCAAAATACAGAAAAATCCGATATCCAAAATTCCTCTGGTCCCAAGCATTTTGGATAAGGGATACTCAACCTGTAATGCCACTGTATAGGTCCTTGGTACAGCCACATTTAGAATCCTGTGTTCAGTTCCAGAAGCCATATCTCCAGAAGGCTGTAAATACATTAGGGCAACTAAAATTGTGCATGGCCTACATCACAAAACTTACCTGGAAATACTAAAAAATGTTGATGTGTATAGTTTGGAGAAGGGAAGAGGGAACATACAGTAATAGAAACATTTAAATATATAGGGAGGAATGTAATAGGGTGTGAGAATCAGAAAGTGAGAGATTTTGTGTTTTTTCCTGTTGTTTTTTTTTGTTTTTGTTTGATTGTTTGTTTTTAAAGTGGCAATCCTTTACATGGCAAAACCAGGTTGATATTTGCCATGTAAAGGATTGCCACCGTGGGCATGTGTAGAAGGGGCACTGCTACTGTTGGCATTATGTGTGTAAGCTGCACTGATATGGTGGTTATGTGTATAAAGGGCACTGCGACTGTGGGTATTATTATTATTATTATTATTATTACATGCGGTGTAATGACAATAAGATAGTGCTACTGTGTGGCGTATTTTGATTTGGGGTGCTATTGTGTGGCCATGCCCCTTCCTTGTGATACCACACCTTCTTTTTTTAAGGAGCGCACTGTCCCTTTATTAAGTATTGGAGAGAGGGCCCAAATTAATAGTTTGCAGGGAGGCGCCAAACACCCTAGCACTGGCCCTTTGGTAGGGGACAGGATTTGCTTCTGCTTGTGCACATATGTTATGATTGCCAGCCAACAGCACTGGTTTTGCCTATAACACTAACTATAAATATTTTGAATTGGTCCTGGACCACCAATCCAAGGCACCCCTGCAAGTGTCCTGAGGCACCCCAGGGTGCAGTTTGAGAACCACTGGTCTAGTGAGTACCCAGGATAATTATTGTAGCTGGTCTGCGGGTAACAGCTCTCAGATCAACTTCTAGAAAAAATGCAGCAATGTAATTTGAGTGACAAACTGCAGAGATGAACCCTTTCTGTGACTGCTGCACAGGGATCACACAAACTTTATTCATAGGGCTGACTTCACTTAGGGGAGATGTTCTCACCCCGCAAAGAAGTGCGAGTATATACCGCACTTACGGTACCATTGGATTTACAGATATTTTCTTGCAATACACTCTGGGGGTCATTCTGAGTTGATTGCTCGCTAGCAGTTTTTAGCAGCCATGCAAACGCATTGTCGCTGCCCACTGGAGAGTGTATATTCACTTTGGAGAAGTGCGAACACTTGAGCAGCAGAGCGCCTGCAAAATCGTTTCAAAATAAGACCAGCACTGTAGTTACACTTCGTGTGCGTTGATTCTAACAACCGAGGGACGGCTTTTGATGTCACACACCCATCCAGCGAATGCCCAGCCACGTCTGCATTTCTTCTGCCACGCCTGCATTTTTCCAAGCACTCCCTGAAAACGGTCAGTTGACACCCAGAAACGCCCTCTTTCTGTCAATCTCCTTGTGGCCTGTTCTGTGATTGGAAAAATCGCTAGAACTAGTGCAAAACCACAATGGACTTTGTACCCGTACGATGCGCATGCACATTACGGAGCATGCGCATGCACAGATTAGCCATTTTTTTTCAACTGATTGCTACGCAGCGAACAACGGCAGCATGCGATCAACTCGGAATGACCCCCTATATACATAGAAACATGGATTTTTACTGCAGGAATTATGGTTAGTTTAGGGGTATCGGTTAGGGTCAACAGAGGTGTAGCTAGGGGTCCAAGCGCCCCTGGCAAAGTAAGGGACTGGCGCCCCCCCTTTCGATAAAGCATTGCAGTCCATTGGCGGTTACCATGTTGGAGCCACAGCAACTGACCCCCTCCCCCACACGCTGCCCTACATCATCGGCTGGGATTCACTGTTGGTGTGAAGCCACTGGGAACAGTCTGGTAGCATTAGCAGCAGTCTGTGTCATAGATAGGGAAGGCAGAAGGTTAACTAGCTAATAGCAGTCTGTTGGCAGCAGAGGCTGGGCGGGGGGCTGAGAATGAGCCAACGCTGATCAGTGTCCAGTCTGCTCAGACAAAAATATTTTGTGATCAGGGCTGGTTCTAGACCAAAGGAGCCAATGGCAAAAATTTCCTTTGGCACCCCCCCCCCCCACACACATACACACACACACACACACACACACACACACCAAAAAAGAACATATCCCAGTTTAACATAACGCTATGTGGTGCAAGGTGTGGAGCTGGTCACTTGTATCAGACCTCTGACATTTGCCTTTTCACCCATATTGCATACTTTTTCTTGCAGGTTGTGTCTTAATTCAAGAAGTGTTCTAAGTACTTCAGCTTAGTATCTTTACTGACCCCTCTTTACCCCACAAAAAAATGGAGCCTTTGACTCGGACCGTCAGTGAGGCCGGCAGGTGGTTTTCATACTGGGCTATCCAGCTCTTCGGTGGCGGTGGCAGGGACATTCAGAAAAGGGCCAGCACAGCAAAATGCATAATAATGGCAATACAGTATGGACCACAGGGACTGGACAAAGTGATGGGGTAAAAGGAGGGGGGAGGGTTTAGTTGGCCTGTTAATTGTTTTCCTGCTTAAATTGAGCAGTTGGTGGATACACTTTAAAAAGCAATATTGGCACTGTGGCCCCATTATTTCTGTTCTTAATACTTGGAGCCCTGAACAAGTGTCCCCTTTGTCCCCCCTGTCACTGGGCCTGTTCAGGCGTTACCTATGGAGAAGCTGCGACATGACATCCTAGGACACGATACTGCACCATGCATCACCATTATATTTCAGTGTGCCTTGTCAATATTTAAATCTTGTTCTGTGTGACGTGAGTTGTAAATGGTTGAAAATCTCTGTGCTACAGTATCGTCACCATGTAGTTATAACAACACCGCAAAACCACCAAAAGACGTGTTTTGGTAGAGGGACTGCTGGAGGGGCCCATTGGGGCCCCCAGTTTGCTACCCCACCCCAGTATACCTGTGCTGTAGCCAGTGGAAGGGGCACTATCTTCCCGGTGATCTCTTCGGGAAGATGGTGCCGCACATAGAAAGCAAAGACTCTGGCTGCACTCTCCTGCCCTCGCTCTAAGCAAGGTGATCGGGCCACAAAAGGACCCCTGTCGGACCTCGGCCTGTGGGCCACAAAAGGATGCATTGGGGGCGGCATGCGGCCCATGGGTTTGACACCCCTGCCCTAGAGTATCAAAATTTGTTTCACGGCACCCCTAGGCCAAAGTTTTTTTTATTGAGAAATTCAGAAAAAAATATAAAATTAAGTAAATTGTGTTTATAGCATGTCATCCTCAGGTTCAGTTATGTTGTGAGGGAATGGTTTTGCCAATTTAATAAAGTATAAATAATTTTAATTGGTCCTGGACCACCAAACTATGCTACCAGTGCAAGAACCCCAGTTTGGAAACTACTGCCATAAAATAAACATTTTTTGTTTTTTTTAAACTACATGTAATACACCTTAGATCTCAGTTCCTAAAAGGTTTTAAACCCTTGCATACAGTAAACTACACATATTTAAAAATCCTACACCGGGCACAAGTGCTCACGGGCCAATTTCATGGCAGTCTCGGATAGGAGGGCATTGTGGATTCACCAAGGGAATGCTGATGCTGACTCCAAGAAGAAAGGGAGTCTCTTCCCTATGAAGGTGAAGCCTTGTTTGGCGACGGCCTAGTTAATTTGATCTCGGCAGCTCCCGCAGGTAAGTCATCCTTCTTGCCCTATGTTCCCTCTCAACGGATGAAGACGCATCATTATCTGACGCAGTCATTTCGGCCCAATAGATATGCAAGAAGTTAAGATTCCCCTTTCTTTGCAGGTAGAGGAAGGAAAAGAGGGAAGAGGTCTGTAGCCTCTTCAAGATCGCAGGAGCAGAGATCGTCCTCTGCTTCTGCCAAATCCACTGCATGACGCTGGGGCTCTCTTGCAGGAGCCCGCACCAGTGGGGGCACGTCTAAAACTCTTCAGTCAGTTCTAGATTCATTCGGACCTGGACTCGTGGGTTTTACAAATAGTGTCCCAAGGGTACAAACTGGGGTTTCAAGACGTTCCCCCTCACCGATTGTTCAAATCAGCCTTAGTCAGCAGGGAGAAGGTTTTTATTCAAGCCTCTTCGTGGTCCCGAAGCCGGACGGCTCAGTCAGACCAATCTTAAATCTGAAATCCCTTAATTTCTACCTAAAGAAATTCAATTTCAAGATGGAATCTCTCAGGGTAGTGATCTCCAGTCCGGGGGATAAAGGAGATTTCATGGTTTTGGTAGACATAAAGGATGCCTACTTATATGTTCCCATTTAGCCACTGCATCAAGCTACCTGAGGTTTGCAATTCAGGATTGTCATTACCAATTTCAGACGTTGCCGTTTGGTCTGTCCACGGCTCCGAGGATTTTCACCAGGGTGATGGCGGAAATGATGGTCCTCCTTCGCAAGCAAGGAGTCACAATTATCCCGTACTTGGATGATCTCCTGATAAAGGCGAGATCCAGGGACCAGTTGGTGCAAAACATCTACTCTCCCTGACAGTTCTTCAACAACATGGTTGGCTCCTAAACTTGCCAAAATCGCAGTTGGTCCCAATGACGCGGTTGTTGTTTTTGGGAGTGATACTGGACACAGAAGAGGTTTTCTTCTAGTGGAAAGGCTCTGGAGATCCAGAGTCTGGTCAAACAAATTCTGAAACCAGCAAGAGTGTTAATCCATCAATGCATTCAGTTGCTGGGGAAGATGGTCGCGGCCTACGAGGCCATTCAGTTTGGCAGGTTCCATGCCAGAGTGTTCCAGTTGGACCTGTTGGACAAGTGGTCCGGATCCCACCTACACATGCACCGGAGGATAATCCTGTCTTCCAAGACCAGAATCTCACTCCATTGGTGGCTGCACAGTTCTCACCACCTAGAGGGGCGATGGTTCGGGATCCAGGACGGGATCCTAGGGACCACGGATGCAACCCTCCGAGGCTGGAGAGCAGTCACACAGGGGGAAAACATCCAAGGAAGATGGTCAAGTCTTCCTTGGATGTTTTCATCTCCACATAAATGTTCTGGAGTTAAGGGCCATTTAATAACTGCAGACACAGTACGCACTGGGACGGGTGCCCAGCATCCTCTACGGACTAAGAGAAAAGGATTTACCGGTAGGTATTAAAATCCTATTTTCTCTAACGTCCTAGAGGATGCTGGGGACTCCGTAAGGACCATGGGGATAGACGGGCTCCGCAGGAGACATGGGCACTTTAAGAAAGACTTTAGTTCTGGGTGTGCACTGGCTCCTCCCTCTATGCCCCTCCTCCAGACCTCAGTTTGATACTGTACCCAGTGGAGATTGGGTGCTTTTCAGGAGCTCTCCTGAGCTTTCTGACAGAAAGTATTTTGTTAGGTATTTAATTTTCAGGGAGCACTGCTGGCAACAGACTCCCTCATCGAGGGACTGAGGGGAGAGAAGCAGCCCTACTCTCTGAGTTGCAAGGTCCTGCTTCTTAGGCTACTGGACACCACTAGCTCCAGTGGGATTGGTACGCAGGATCTCACCCTCGCCGTCCGTCCCAGAGCCGCGCCGCCGTCCCCCTCGCAGAGCCGGAAGATAGAAGCCGGGTGAGTATGAGAAGAAAAGAAGACTTCAGAGGCGGCAGAAGACTTCATGATCTTCACTGAGGTAACGCACAGCACTGCAGCTGTGCGCCTTTGCTCCCATACACCTCACATACTCCGGTCACTGTAAGGGTGCAGGGCGCAGGGGGGGCGCCCTGGGCAGCAATATAAACCTCTTTCGCAAAAATATAACATATATACAGCTGGGCACTTTATATATGTATAAGCCCCCACCAATTTTAGTTTAAGCGGGACAGAAGCCCGCCTCCGAGGGGGCGGGGCTTCTCCCTCAGCACTCACCAGCGCCATTTTTTCTCCACAGCACCGCTGAGAGGAAGCTCTCCGGACTCTCCCCTGCTTATACCACGTTAGACAAGAGGGTTGAAAAGAGGGGGGGGGGGGCACATAATTCGCAAATTACATACAGCAGCACTACTGGGCAAACATTAAGTTACTGTTTTATTCCTGGGTTATATAGCGCTGGGGGGTGTGCTGGCATACTCTCTCTCTGTCTCTCCAAAGGGCCTTGTGGGGAAACTGTCTTCAGAAAAAGCATTCCCTGTGTGTGTAGTGTGTCGGTACACGTGTGTCGACATGTCTGAGGAAGAAGGCTATATTAGAGAGGAGCGGGAGCAAATGAATGTGGTGTCTCCGCCGACAGCTGATTGGATGGATATGTGGAATGTTTTAAATGCTAGTGTAAACTCATTGCACAAAAGATTAGACAAGGCAGAAGCTTTGGGACAGTCAGGGTTTAAACCCATGCCTGATCCTATGTTGCAGGGACTGTCAGGGTCTCATAAGCGCCCACTATCCCAGATTGTTGACACAGATACCGACACGGATTCTGACTCCAGTGTCGATTACGATGATGCAAAGTTACAGCCAAAATTGGCAAAATCCATTCGATTTATGATTATGGCAATAAAAGATGTTTTGCACATCACAGAGGAACCCCCTGTCGCTGACAAGAGGGTACATATGTACAAGGGTAAGAAGCCTGAGGTAACCTTTCCCCCCTCACACGAGCTGAACGAGTTATGTGAAAAAGCTTGGGAATCTCCAGATAAAAGACTGCAGATTTCCAAAAGGATTCTTATGGCGTATCCTTTCCCATCAACGGATAGGTTACGATGGGAATCCTCCCCTAGGGTGGACAAAGCATTAACACGCTTATCCAAGAAGGTAGCCCTCCCGTCCCAGGATACGGCTACCCTCAAAGAGTGTGCTGACCGCAAACAGGAGATTACCCTGAAGTCCATTTATACACATTCAGGTACCTTACTCAGACCGGCAATTGCGTCGGCCTGGGTGTGTAGTGCTGTAGCGGCATGGACAAATACCTTATCTGAGGGGATGGATAGCCTAGACAAGGATACTATTTTATTGACCCTGGGGCATATAAGAGATGCTGTCCTATATATGTGTGTATGCAAACTACAGGTGGTGCTGCAGGGCCCACACCCTTTTACTTGTCTTGTAGAGCAGCTCTGAAGCTGTTACAGTGCCCAGCTGCTGCAAGAAATCAGCTTGAATGCTTCAGGGGCTTGGGCATGGCCAACATGAGCCCCACACCGAAGGAGGGTGGGGGTGTTTAATGCAAACTTGGGGTTATCCAAGCGCCGCAAAAGGCCATGCCCTGCATGCCCCTTTTCTCTTTTCATATACAGATGAGGGTTCCAGCCAACTTTGGCCCACTGCTTGGATGACATCACCGTATGCAAATCCGTCTGCTGCAGACCTTCCCCCAGGAATGCTTGCAATAGTTGTTGCATATGGTTTAATGTCTGAGGGTGCTTCAGTATTAGGCAGCCTTCCGCCCTCCCATGTTCATCTGAAAAGATGTGGTCTCCCTGTAGTTGTTGTCCCCAGACGAGAGTTCCCTTGTGCTTCCTCAGTTAAATCTCCTTAACTTGACGGGGGTGTGCCCGAGCAGCCGCCCTCCCCAGCCCTATCCCAACACATACTTATCTTGCATATGAGATCTCTTGATCATGAAGATAGTTCTCACAGGTTGAGGTTCATCCTGGCCCCGCTCCCCGCTGGAGATCGCTGATGGGGACAGCAGCGGGGCTTCAGCAGAAGGGTGAGTATGTGTGGCCAGAGACCTCCCTTCCCATGTGCAGGCCTGCAGAGTCTGCCGCGCAGGATGGGGCATGTGGCACTCTCCCTCCCAGGGGCTCTTCCAGATGTAGCTCCTCAGCAGTATTTTTCCCGGGCTGCGCGGCGCTCTCCCCGACTGGCATCCGCCCTGGAACACTGCCTTCCTCAACGCAACATCAGCAGGGGGCCCTGGCCTCATCACCATCCCAGGTCTTTCTCATGTATGTATCATGTATGTGTGTGTGATATATGTATGAATCATATATGTTTGTGATATATATATATATATTCCATAGACAAAAAACCGTACGGTTTCACATGTCCCATTAAGGCTTCTTAGACATGATCGAAATTTCAGAAACCTGTTGTAACTCTTCCACTCAAACTCCAAAAAGCAATGAAATTCCGATCATTAAGGCTGACGCCTTAATGGACGTGTTCCTTGCGCAATACAGATATGGTATGCCATCACAGCCTGTGGGTAAGTGCAGATTCAGCACTCTCACAGAGTGAGATTGCTGTCACTCACACAATGGTGGAGCTGCTAATTCACAGATTTGTGTGCTCATTGGAATACACACATGCAGTCTATGCAACTGAAGGTCTGAGCAGTTTTGTGGTGCTCCCATCCCACACAGTGCCCACAACCATCCCATTCAGTCAACACAACAAAGCCACCTTCTTACAACATCCTTCTAACTCCATACATCCATCTCACTTAGTATACACATTTAGCTCCCTCAAACATCTTGGTTAATTGCTAAACTATAATACCCCATCTACGGTCTATGCATCTACACTTACTTCCCCTATACACCCCCATGCTGCCTGGTCTTCCCCAATCCCTACTGCTGTGTTCTCCCATCTGTGCTAGTCTGTACTAACTTATCTGTACCATCTGTCTTTCCCCACCTGTGCATTGTCTGTACCACCGTTTCCTTCTCTCTGTGCTGCTCAGTATTTCCTTCTTCAACGTCACTCTGCCTCCTCCAGTACATGGCACACTGTCTTCTCTCCCATCTGCACCAGTTTTCTACCCATCCATGCCAGTGTTTTCAACCCATCTGCACCATTTCCCCCATCTGCACCGCTCTGTCTCCCTTCCCATACTTGCTGCTTAATCTACCCCCTATCCACACCACTCTTACCCTATTCATGTAGCTGACATCCTGAAGGTAAATTTAGTGCATCCTGCGCTCTTGGCAGGGGGATAACCGCCACAGCCCACCCCCCAGTGGTCCGGAAACGCCTCCGTTGTGCAGACCATGCCCTGCCAATGGCATTCTAACGCTGTTTGCACGCCCCTCTCCTTCCCCGCAACCACCTCTGCCTATCAATCAGGCAGGGTGATAGCATCTCACTGGGCTCCTGGGGTACGCACGCGCAGTGCGGCCATTGCACGTGCGCACCTCACAAACTAATTCAGACTGCAATCGCTGCTGCTGCTGCGGTCTGAATTACCCCCTGTGTTTCTCTGTCCCCCCCATTAGTGCTGCTTAGTGTTCGCTCTATCCACACACTTCTGTTCCCCCATCCACACCGCTCTCCTCCCTCCAATCAACAACACTCTTACCTCATCTGAGCAGCTTTATCTTCCGCTCAGACCTTCAGTTGCATAGACTGCATGTGTGTATTCCAATGAGCACACACATCTGTGAATTAGCAGCTCCACCATTGTGTGAGTGACAGCAATCTCACTCTGTGAGAGTGCTGAATCTGCACTTACCCACAGGCTGTGATGGCATACCATATCTGTATTGCGCAAGGAACACGTCCATTAAGGCGTCAGCCTTAATGATCGGAATTTCATTGCTTTTTGGAGTTTGAGTGGAAGAGTTACAACAGGTTTCTGAAATTTCGATCATGTCTAAGAAGCCTTAATGGGACATGTGAAACCGTAAGGTTTTTTGTCTATGGAATTTCATCGCTTTTTTTAAATTTATTTTTTTTATTCAGAAATGTAAAATTTCACTGTAAGAATAAACATTTGATTTTTTAAATGTTTAATGAAAATGTTCGTATAACATCACTGTTCTGTGCAAAATTATTTTATTAACCAAACCAAATTGTTTAAGGTCCGTACACACTTAACGATTTAATGAGCGACGTCGCTCATTTTATAGTTAAGTGTGTATGCAGCCAGCGACAAACGATGCGCGGCCCCGCGGGTCGGCAACAATCTTCGCTGTCGGTAGGGCATGCAGGAAGGATGTGGACTGTCGTCCACGACCTTCATGCAGGGCTGGCGGGGGCGTGACGTCACTGAGCGATATGAGCGGTCATATCGCTCAGTGTGTACAGTCGGCCGCCGGCCGGCCCGGGAGGGGAAACATTAGACGATGTAGCTCACAGAGCGACATCGTTTAATGTGTACGGGCCTTTAGACTTTGGTCAAAATATTTTGCTGCCTTTGCAGCTGATGCAGGGAGGGGGGTAGGCGGCAGCAGCCTGTAACTGAGGCTGGAGGTAGGCGTGAAATGCATTGCTTGTACGTGTGAGTGCGTGGTGTCAGGTGCTGCGCGTGTATATGTGTGTGTGTGTCAGGTGCTGCCTGTGTATGTGTGTGTCAGCTCCTGTGTGTATGTGTGTGTCAGGTGCTGCGTGTATATATGAGTGTGTCTGATGGTGCGTGTGTATGCGTCAGCTGCCGCACGTGTGTGTGTGTGTGTGTGTGTGTGTGTCAGGTGTTGCGGGTGTATATGTGTGTGAGTATCAGGTGCTCCGCGTGTGTACAAGTGTATGTCTGGTGCTGTGCATGAATACGTATGTCTGTGTCAGGTGATGCGCGTGTACATGAGTGTGCGTCAGGTGCTGCGCGTGTACATGAGTGTGCATTAGGTGCTGCGCGTGTACATGAGTGTGCGTCAGGTGCTGCGCGTGTACATGTGTGTGCGTCAGGTGCTGCGCGTGTACATGTGTGTGCGTCGGGTGCTGCGCGTGTACATGTGTGTGCCTCAGGTGCTGCACGTGTCTATGTGTGTGTGAGTAAGGCACTGCATGTGTATGTGTGTGTCTGATGATGTGCGTGTATATGTATGTGTCAGGTGCTGCGTGTATATGCATGTGTCAGGTGCTGCGTGTATATGCATGTGTCAGGTGCTGCGTGTATATGCATGTGTCAGGTGCTGCGTGTATATGCATGTGTCAGGTGCTGCGTGTATATGCATGTGTCTGGTGCTGCATGTTTATTTTATTGTGTCTGATGGTACGTGTGTGTGTCAGGTGCCGCACGTGTATATGTGTGTGTGTGTCAGGTGTTGCGCGTGTATGTGTGGGTCAGGTGCTGCATGTTTATTTTATTGTGTCTGATGCTACGTGTGTGTGTCAGGTGCCGCACGTGTATGTGTGTGTGTCAGGTGTTGCGCGTGTATGTGTGGGTCAGGTGCTGCATGTTTATTTTATTGTGTCTGATGCTACGTGTGTGTGTGTCAGGTGCCGCACGTGTATGTGTGTGTGTCAGGTGTTGCGCGTGTATGTGTGTGTCAGGTGCCGCGCGTGTATGTGTGTGTCAGGTGCCGTTCCCCTTCTTCCCATCCCAGCTCTCTCTGTAGAATACAGCTCTGCACCCAGAGAGAGGGAAAGACTAGGGGGCTGATCACTGCACTGCTCACTTTTTGGTCATGAGTTCGGCCTCCTGTTTCTTCCAGTGCTGTGTTCCTGCAGCCTAGCCCTCCCTGTTGTGCCAGAGAATCAGCCCTTCCTTCCCCTGACAGAGAGAGAGAGCCCGAGGCAGAGACACTCTTCCCATAGCTGGCCTACCCCCAGTACTTCAGCACTGGCCATGCGGCAGTCAACAAAGGAGACCAGCAGGGGGTTCTGGCAGCATCAGCTGTGGCCGCAGCTGGATCGGGGAGGCCTGCAGTGTCTGAGGTGGGCAACACTTCCTCCGCCGCTGTCACCTTCCCCTGCCGGAGAGAAAGCCAGAGACATACCCTTCCCGCAGCTGGGATACCCCTAGTACCTCAGCGCTGGACAGGCAGAAGTCTATGGAGGGGACCGGCAGGGGTTTCGGGCCGCAGCAGTAGCAGCGGCCGCAGTCAGATCAGGGAGGCCTGCAGGGTCAGAACTGGGCAGCACTTCCACCAACACTGTCACCTCTGTGCTGGGCATGTACACCAGTCCGTACGGACGGAGGTGTCCACAACAGGCAGCAGTATAATGAGTCAGACAAACTCATTACACGCTGCCCACTGCTGCGCCGCATGCCCTCGATGGAGGAAGCCTAGATGCGGTCCCCAGCGGCAGCGAGGGAGAAGGGTGATCACATCACCCTTCAACCCGGCACCTCACAATCAGCTGGGGATCTGCAGTAGCTTCATCTCTCTCTTCCTCTCCCTCTCTGACAGCACAGCAGCCCCTCTGGGTCCCATGTAGCTCTGCCCCCCTGCTCACAGTTCACTCGGCCTCTCCTGATTAAAAAGAAAATAAGAGCCTGACCTGCTGCTCAGATGCGAGGAGGGGACGGGCGGTAGGTCCTCTGTGAGTACACTACACAGTCAAAATTAACTCTGACTCCTCACAACAGTGTGGACTGCAGGCGACGTCAGATGCCAATTTGGGTGTGCTTGCCGCACTACCTGCCCATCAAGCCCAACGTGGCATTTTGTATTAGGAACCCTATAACAGCATTCCGACATCCCTCCCTATGACGCTGCCATCCATACACTGCCGCTCTCATACATCCGTACACCGCCACTCTCATACATCCGCACACTGCCGCTCTCACACAACTGTACACTGTTGCTCTCATACATCCATACACTGCCGCTCTCATACATCCGTACAACCCCGCTCTCATACATCCGTACAACCCCGCTCTCATACATCCGTACAACCCCGCACTCTTACAGCCGCACTCTTACAGCCGTACTCTTACAGCCGTACAATTACAGCCGTACTCTTACTGCCGCACTCTTACAGCAGCACACCGCCGCACGCATACAGCCGCACACCATCGCACTCATACAGCCGCACACCGACGCAGTTATACAGCCGTACATTGCCGCTCTCATACATCCGCACACTGCCGCTCTCATACATCCGCACACTGCCGCTCACATCTATACATACATAGCCTCCATACATCTACACATCCAATCCCCGCGCAAGGGAACACTGAAATCACTATCAGTTTTCCCCGGGGTGTGACCACAGCCAGCCACTACTCCGGCCACCTTCTTGTGACACCAAAATGCATCTTACCTATCATCAGGGTGGTGCTGCTGCTGGGGGCAGGTTGCTGCCTCAGTCTCCTAGTTGGTGCTGCGATTGGAGGGGGTACTGCTTCCCTGTGCTGCCACTGTCTCCCGGATCATCGTGCCGCTGGCTGAATTGCAGCTTGACGCTACTGCTGCCGGGAGTAACAGCTTCCTGACTGTTGTTGCTGGTGGCTGCCTACTGCTCATTGCCGCCGGAACACTGACCGGCTCGGCAGTGATGCTGGCGGAGGAGTAGTGGCGGTGGGGTGGTGCCTGCTCCCTTCCCTCGAGCATGCCGCAGTGTAAAAAAATAAATAATAGAGAGCATACCAGGGTGAGAGTCTGTATGGATCACAGTGATTACACGGGGCACAGCATAAGGACACCTTGCTGTGAGGGGCTCTGCCCACACAGATTGCTGCACCCTCTCTGATGTCAGCCCCTGCCCTCTCGTTCTCTGGGCGGCCAGTTCCAGTGTGAGGTAGGAGAGGAAGAGAACACACAGGTGTTAGGCGCCGTGGTCCGCGATGTCCTCGCGGCCCGGCGCCTAGCAACTAGGGACGCCGAGCGTGCTAGCCGCCGGCTCCCTAGCAACGCTAGGACGCCGGGCGCGCTGAGCCGCCTGGACCCTAGCAACGGGGACGCCACGGACGGACTGCGCTCCCCTTGCAGGGTCAATCAAGTGAACTACACACACACACTTGTCTTCTGGTCGTGCAGCAAGGCAGCTGCACGGCATTGTGCTAATCAGGCTCTGAACTTCTGATTGAAGGACTCCCTGCTAAATACCTTCTCAGTGCTTCACACAGACGCCGGTAATAGCTTCCTGCATGCTGCTTTGGTTTGCTGACGTCTGTTCCAGTTCTGCTGTGTCCGGTCATTCCTGTCCTCAGAGTTCCTGAATCTTAGTGTTGTCATCTCTTCCCAAGGAGTCTTCCGGTCCTCATTTACCCGCAACAGTCGCTAGAGGATCTCGTGTGGTTTTCATGAGTGGCGGCTCTGCCGCGTGCTGCGGCCTAGGCCGCTTTATTTTGTATTCTGTGTTGGTGCATTTGCGGAGGTTTACGCTCCCACACTCCTCTCCGGAACTCGCCAGTGCCGGGTAGAAGAGTGGACAAGTGGGTATTTTGGTTGTCCTTTTCCCTGGCGGTTTTCCGCACATACTCTAGTTTAAAGTTAGTTTTGAGCCCCTGGCTTTGTTGTTTAGTAGAGGGCCCCTTGTTATCACCCTGTCTCGGATTTCTCTTTGTCTCCCATTAAGACCTGAGGGGGCATCGGAGTTGGGCAGACGTAATCCGCCCTTCAAACGCGGCTGCCATGGGCCCAAGCAACCATAGTCTCGCAAGAGATTTCTGACAGCACGGGCGAGACAACGGAGATAGGGCGCCAGGGGCTATTCCCGTTCCCACTCCCTTTCCAAGCATTACGTTCCAGTACTCAGGTCCTTGCTATAAGATATCCCCAGACCAGAGTATTGGAATCATAACAACAGGAGAGCAGCCCTGATATATAACAGAGGTGGAAGTTCTATAGGCAGCAGAGACGGAGACCAGCCAGCCAGTCTCCCAGTGCCCTGATCACTACACGCCGCCAGCACAGCATTACAGGAGGGTCCTATAGTGCTGCCCTGAGCTAACAGGTGTGTGTACCAGTGTGCTGAGCCCTGGTGTCTCTGAGAGGGGTGAGGTCACCGTGCCGCTTTAGTATATGGCTTTTCCTTAGTACTGTAAGTTACAGCCCTGCACTAGTAGTGGCAACTCTGCCCTATGTGAACCTGTGAGGTTATTTTCCTATTTACAGAATAACCGGGGAGAAGGCGGCCATATTGCGGCTCTCAAGAGAAGGCACTCTAGTACACCCCCTGCTGGCGGCCACTGCGCAGGCGCAACAAAATGAAATGCCCGATCTCTATAATGGGGCATATTTCTCTTAATTAAAAAAAACCTGTAACTTTCTGAAAAACCACAACCCCAAAAGGAACTTCACAGGGACATGCTCTATCTAATAAAACAAACCCCAAGTCATATATATATATATATATATATATATATATATAATAAGATTTTACTCACCGGTAAATCTATTTCTCGTAGTCCGTAGTGGATGCTGGGACTCCGTAAGGACCATGGGGAATAGCGGCTCCGCAGGAGACTTGGCACAACTAAAGAGAGCTTTAGGACTACCTGGTGTGCACTGGCTCCTCCCCCTATGACCCTCCTCCAGACCTCAGTTAGGATACTGTGCCCGGAAGAGCTGACAAAAAGGAAGGATTTTGAATCCCGGGTAAGACTCATACCAGCCACACCAATCACACCGTACAACTCGTGATATTATACCCAGTTAACAGTATGACAACAACGGAGCCTCTGCACAGATGGCTCTCAACAATAACCCTTTTGTTAACAATAACTATGTACAAGTACTTGGGATGGGCGCCCAGCATCCACTACGGACTACGAGAAATAGATTTACCGGTGAGTAAAATCTTATTTTCTCTGACGTCCTAAGTGGATGCTGGGACTCCGTAAGGACCATGGGGATTATATCAAAGCTCCCAAACGGGAGGGAGAGTGCGGATGACTCTGCAGCACCGAATGAGCGAACTCCAGGTCCTCCTCAGCCAGGGTGTCAAACTTGTAAAATCTTGCAAATGTGTTTGACCCCGACCAAGTAGCAGCTCGGCAAAGTTGTAAAGCAGAGACCCCTCGGGCAGCCGCCCAAGAAGAGCCCACCTTCCTCGTGGAATGGGCTTTTACTGATCTAGAATGCGGCAGTCCCGCCGCAGAATGTGCAAGCTGAATTGTGCTACATATCCAGCGAGCAATAGTCTGCTTTGAAGCAGGAGCACCCATCTTGTTTGGTGCGTAGAGGATAAACAGCGAGTCAGTTTTCCTGACTCCAGCCATTCTGGAAACATAAATTTTCAGGGCCCTGACTACATCCAGCAACTTGGAATCCTCCAAGTTCCGAGTAGCCGCAGGCACCACAATAGGTTGGTTCAAATGAAACGCTGAAACCACCTTAGGCAGAAATTGGGGATGAGTCCTCAATTCCGCCCTATCCATATGGAAAATCACATAAGGGCTTTTACATGACAAAGCCGCCAACTCTGACACACGCCTGGCCGAAGCCAGGGCCAATAGCATGACCACTTTCGACGTGAGATATTTTAACTCCACGGTTTTAAGTGGCTCAAACCAATGTGATTTAAGGAAATCCAACACCACGTTGAGATCCCAAGGTGCCACTGGAGGCACAAAAGGAGGCTGAATATGCAGCACTCCTTTAACAAAAGTCTGAACTTCCGGCAGGGAAGCCAGTTCTTTTTGGAAGAAAATCGACAGAGCCGAAATCTGGACCTTAATGGACCCCAATTTGAGGCCCATATTCACCCCTGACTGTAGGAAGTGCAGGAATCGACCCAGTTGAAATTCCTCCGTTGGGGCCTTCCTGTCCTCACACCAAGCAACATATTTTCGCCATATGTGGTGATAATGTTTTGCGGTCACGTCCTTCCTGGCTTTGATCAGCGTAGGAATGACTTCCTCCGGAATGCCCTTTTCCTTCAGGATCCGGTGTTCAACAGCCATGCAACAAGGACTACCTCCTAGCAATTTACAACTCACGTCTCACAGAACAAGATTTAAATATTGACAAGGCACACTGAAATATAACGGTGATGCATGGTGCAGTATCGTGTCCTAGGATGTCATGTCGCAGCATCTCCATAGGTAACGCCATCACATCTATTCTCTACGTCTGTGTCTGGGACACAGATTTATCCAACCTCACTCTGATATTATTGAAACTTTCACCCAGTCAGTTATTGGTGGTGCCAACAGGGCCACCATCATATGTCTGCATTCCTAATATAGTTTCCTCTTGGGAAAAACATTCAGCCACCGACATGTTGACACACATGTACCAAGTACCCACAGACACATCGGCTTATGGGGGATAGACCTACAGTAAATCTGTCAGAGGGACAGAGAGGATTTTTCAGCTCACAACCCAGCGCCAAAAGTACACAGTCTGGGAAATAATAAACTCTATAGTGATAGACTTGTAACGCTCTATAGATGTGCTGGTGAGGTGAGGAAGAAGCCCCGCCGCTGTAATGGCACGCTTCTGTCCCGCTCAGAAACAAATAATTAATTACGCTGGCGGGGTAAGGACAGTGCCCAGGCACTAATGTCCACTTTTGCCAGCCTTTTGTGAGGAATTTATGCTGCCCACGGTGCCCCCCCCCCACCCACCCACATGCCCTGCACCCTGCAGTGCCTGTGTTTGTGTGGAAGCATGGCGCACAGCATTCCGCTCGCTGCGTGGTACCTCAGAATGCCGTCACTGGAGAAGAAGTCTTCTGTTCTTCTGCTACTCGCCTGTCTTCTGACTTCTGGCTCTGTAAGGGGGTGATGGCAGGCTACGGGAGTGGGCATCTAGGCGTACCCAGCGATCAGCACCCTCAGGAGCTAATGGTGTCCTGTCAGGTAGAAGCAGAGCCATTGAACTCACTAGAAGTTGGTCATACTTCTCTCCCCTAAGTTCCACGAAGCAGGGAGACTGTTGCCAGCAGCCTCCCTGAAAATAAGAAAAACTAACATAAGTCTTTTCAGAGAAACTCAGTAGAGCTCCCCTGTAGTGCATCCAGTCTCACTGGGCACAATTCTAAAACTGGAGTCTGGAGGAGGGGCATAGAGGGAGGAGACAGTTCACACCCTTTGAAAGTCTTAAAGTGCCCATGTCTCCTGCGGATCCCGTCTATACCCCATGGTTCTTAATGTGATCCCAGCATCCTCTAGGACGTATGAGAAAACAAATAACGCACACACGAGGAGGAGAGAACAAAGGAAGCTATAAGGAGGGGAGGGGAGGGGAGGGGGGGGGGGGGGGGGAGGTAAGGTAGTAAAGGGATATTGGATAAACTACAACCTTATACATATTCATTAATGTACCAGTAGTTAGAAGTAGAAGAGCTCTAACAGAAACCACAAAGCTTATCTAAAGCCACACCACACTGGATATGCCCAATCTCATTTGATCTTTGAAGCAAAGCAGTATTGGACTTTGTTACTACCAAGCAGTCTCCCATCCATGTATTATCAGATTCTTTAGGTGTTTTTAAACTATCAACACCCTTTTCTTGGTACTGTACATTTAATTTTTACACATATTCTTTTATGTACCAGAAGTTAGAAGTAGAAGAGCTCTAACAGAAACCACGAGCTCATCTACAGCCACAGCACACTGGATTTGCCCAATCTCTCCTGATCATGGAAGCTGAGCAGTGTTGGTCCTGGTTTTAGTACTTGGATGGGAGACCACCAGGAAATACCAGGAGTTGTGTGTATTTTTACAATACCAACACCGTTCTCTTGATGCATTCCATTTTGAAACATTGGGGCAGATCTATTAAGCCTGGTGAACTGATAAAGTGCAAGGTGATAAAGTACCAGCCAGTCAGCTCCTAACTGTCATTTTTCAAACCCAGCCTGTGACATGGCAATTAGGAGCTGATTGGCTGGTACTTTATCACCATGCAAATTATCATTTCACCAGGTTTAATAAATCGTCCGCTTATTCATTTATGTACGAGTAGTTAGAAGTAGAAGAACTCTAACAGAAACCACTAAGCTCATCTACAGCCACACCACACTGTATATGCCCAATATCACCTGATCTTAGGCCTGGTTTGTTCTTGGATGTGAGACCACCTGGGAATACCAGGTGCTGTAGGTAGTTTTATACTACCAACACCGCTCTCTTGATGCATTGTATTTTGAAACTTATTCATTGATGTAGAAGTTAGAAACAGCAAAAATCATCTACAGCCGCATCACACTGGATATGTCCAATCCAGTGGCGTAACTAGAAATTTTTCTCCCCCAAGCCAAGAAATTCTTCGGCGCCCCCCCCCCCCCCCCTTCATGCTCCATAATTGGGAGCAAGAAAGGGATAAATATGCGCGCGCCTAAGGCGCGCGCGTCAAAAAAGGGGCGTGGTTTTGTTGGAGTGGGCGTGGTTTCACATAAAGGGGCGTGGCATTGCAGGAAAAGACTACCTTATACCCCAGTTTTGCAACCTGCACGCCCATACGTTGGCCACCACAGGAAAGAAAAATAATCCTGATTCATGCCCCTTACATTATTTGTCATTTTTCCTCCTTATAGTAATGCCCAGTATACATTATGCCACATACTGCAATGGCCCTTAGACATTATGCCGCACACAATAATGCACGACACAATATGCACACACTGTAATGCCCCCGACACATTATGCCACACACCGTAATGTCTGTGACACATTATGCCACACACCGTAATGCCTGTGACACATTATGACAGGAATCGCAATGCCCGTTATACATTATGCTACACACTGCAATGCCCCTGATACATTATAGCACATACAATGTCTGTGACACATTATGACACACACCGCAATGTCCGTGATACATTATGCCACACACTGCAATGCCCGATACATTATAGCACATACAATGCCTGTGACACATTATGCCACACACTGCAATGACCTTGAGACATTATACCACAATGCCCGTGATATAGTATACCATACACCGTAATGCCTGTGACACATACCGCAATGCCCTGCCCGTTATACCCTATGCCACACATCGCAATGCCCGTTATGTATTATGCCACACTGCAATGACCCTGAGACATTATACCACATACCACAATGCCCGTGATATAGTATACCACACACCGTAATGCCTGACACATTATGACACACACCGCAATGTCCGTGATACATTATGCCACACACTGCAATGACCCTGAGACATTATACCACATATCACAATGCCCACGATATAGTATACCATACACCGTAATGCCTGCGACACATTATGACACACACCGCAATGTCCGTGATACATTATGCCACACACCGTAATGCCCATTACACATTAAGTCCTACAGTAAGGCTTCTAATTACTTTTCAATTACCTGCTCGTTGTCAGGGGTTTCATGCACTGGGTGTCATGCTCGTTGCCAGGGGTTTCATGCTCTTGGTTCCATGCACGGTGCCAGGGGTTTTCATGCTCAGGGTGTCATGCTCGTTGCCAGGGGTTTCATGCACTGGGTGTCATGCTCGTTGCCAGGTGTTTCATGCACTGGGTGTCATGCTCGTTGCCAGATGTTTCATGCACTGGGTGTCATGCTCGTTGCTAGGAGGTAGTCCTTGTTGCTAGGGCTGTGCTCCCAGTGCCACATATGTCCCCAGTGCCAGATATTCCCCCACGGTGCCAGGTACTTACATGCCCCAGTGCCAAATATAGTCGTCCCCCCCATGTGCCAGGTACACATATGCCCCCAGTGCCAGATATTCCCCCCCAGTGCCATATATGCCCCCAGTGCCAGATATTCCCCCCAGTGCCATATATGCCCCCCGTGCCATATATGCCCCCAGTGCCAGATCCCCCCCCCAGTGCCATATATGCCCCCAGTGCCAGATATTCCCCCCCAGTGCCATATATGCCCCAGTGCCAGATATCCCCCCCAGTGCCAGATATGCCCCCAGTGCCAGATATTCCCCCAAGTGCCAGAAATGCCCCAGTGCCAGATATTCCTCCCTCCCCCCCGTGCCATATATGCCCCCAGTGCCAGATATTTACCCCCCCCCGCCGTCGCTTTTTGGAGGGACACGGAGGGCACAGCTCGTCTCTCCTGTGTCCCTCCTGCTGCATCATCTCCGGCGGCCGCGGGTCTAATAGGGGGAAGTGCCGGTTCGTGAGCCAATTAGAGCTCACGGACGGCACTTCCCCCTATTAGACCCGCGGCCGCCGGAGATGATGCAGCAGGAGGGACACAGGGAGGCGCGCTGTGTGCCCTCCGTGTCCCTCCAAAAAGCGGCGGAGGGAAGGAGACTGCAGACTGACATGCGGACGCTCGTCCGCATGTCAGTCTGCTGTAAATCAGTGGCGCCCCCGCAGCCCCTCGCCCCCAAGCCACCGCGAGGACTGCGGGGGCAGTAGTTACGCCACTGGTCCAATCTCATCTGATGATGGAAGCTAAGCAGTGTTGTGCCTGGTTTGTTTTTGGATTTCAAGTCCTGCCTTCTGGTTTGGCCACGGCACCTCGGATATTCACCAAGGTCATGGCCGTGATGACGACCCTTCACCATCAGAGAATCAGGATCCTGCCAAATCTGGACGACTTGCTGATCCTGGTGAACTCCCAAGAGGTTCTCCACAGTTATCTGGAACTGGTGGTCCAATTCCTAAAAGTCCACGGGTGGCTCATCAACTGAAAAAAGTCCTCGCTGGTCCCTGCTCGGAACATTGTGCACCTAGGGGCACTGCTGGACACACACAGCCAACAATTGTTTCTGTCTCCAGAGAAAGTCCTGAAAATTCAGGACAGTATCGTCCTCTCTCGCCCAAGAGTGTTGATACACACAGCGATGCAAGTACTAGACCTCATGGTGTCGGCTTTCGATATGGTAGAGTACGCTCAATTTCATTACCGCCCTCTGCAGAGGTTAATCCTCTCCAAGTGGGACGGCCTGCCTCATCGGATGATGTCTCAAATGATCTCCTTGACTCCGGAGGTTCGTCTGACACTGAGCTGGTGGCTACAGGACCAACAGTTGAGCAGGGGCCATCCCTTCTGGATCTCCAACTGTGTCCTCCTGACAATGGATGCCAGTCTTTTGGGCTGGGCCATGGTGTTGGAGCAACACTTTCTCCAGGGTCGGTGGACCAGGGAGGAATCTCTCCTCCTGATATACATTCTGGAATTGCAGGCAGTGTTCAATTAATTGACACTGGCCCTGCCTCTAGTACAGAACAGGCCTGTTCAAGTACAATCTGACAACGCCACCACGGTAGTGTACACAAATCATCAAGGCGGCACTCGAAACTGCATGGCAAAGCTGGAAGTATCAAAAATCCTCCGTTGGGTAGAAAGTCATCTGACAGCAATATCGGCAGTGTTCATTCCCGGAGTCCTCAACTAGGAAGCGGATTTCCTCAGTCGTCAGGACGTTCACGCTGGAGAGTGGAGAGGCCGCAGCAGAAATGTCTGCACTGGTGTCAGTAGGTGACTGAGGCAGGGATGACTGGGAGATAGTGGGTGACTGAAGCATGTATGAGTGGGAGATAGTGGGTGACTGAGGACGGGGTGACTGGGAGATAGTGGGTGACAGGGAGATAGTGGGTTACTGAGGGAGGGGTGATAGGAAGGAGTTGGGTAAGTATGGGAAGAAAGTGGGTGACAGGTATAATAAATGACTAAGGCAGGGGTGATAGGGAGATAGTGGATGACTGTGGCAGGGGTGACAGGGACAGTAAGAGACTGAGGCAGGGGTGACAGGGATAGTGGCTGACTGAGGCAGGGGTGACTGGGAGATAGTGGGTGACTGAGGCAGGGTTGACAGGGATAGTGGGTGACTGAAGCAGGGGTGATAGGGTGACAGTGGGTGACTAAAGCAGGGGTGACTGGTATAGTGGGTGACTGAGGCAGGGATCGCAGATATAGTGGTTGACTGAGGCAGCGGTGACTGGGAGATAGTGGGTAACTGAGGCAGGGGTGACAGGGAAAGTGTGTGACTCAGGCAGGGGTGATAGGGAGATAGTGGGCTGCATATCTCTGCCTCACTGCAGCAGCACATTCCTGCTTCAATGACAGCAGCACATCCCTACCTCACTTATAGCAGCACATCTCTGCCTCGCTGACAGCAGCACATCCCTGCCTCGCTGACAGCAGCACATCCCTGCCTCGCTGACAGCAGCACATCCCAGCTTCACTGACAGCAGCACATCCCTGCTTCGCTGACAGCAGCACATCCCTGCTTCGCTGACAGCAGCACATCCCTGCCTCGCTGACAGCAGCACATCCCTGTCTCGCTGACAGCAGCACAGCACTGCTTCGCTGACAGCAGCACATCACTGCTTCACTACCAGCAGCACATCCCTGCCTCACTGGCAGCAGCACATCCCTGCCTTACTGACAGCTGTATATAGGGCCTAATTCAGACCTGATCCCTGCTGTGCATATTCACACAACAGGAGATCAGGTCTGAAGTGCGTGTGTGCTGGTGCCGCAGTGCACCGGCACATGCCAGAGATGCGATCAGCATCTCTGCCCAGTGAGCGCCTCTGCCTGATTGACAGGCAGAGGCGGTCACTGGGCAGGAGGAGTCGGGCCAGCGGCGTTGTGCCGCCATTTTGGGGGCACAGTCAGGACAACGCAGACATGACCGGACCGTATGGGGGCGGGCCGTGACGGCTGCGTGACCCGGACAGCAACGGGCCTTATTTACTAAAATCTCAGATAAATTTTATGGCATTTATGTGCAGTCTAGTTTGCACAGTTGATAGAGTGTTGATCTTGCACTATCAATGTAAGCCTCACATAGGTTTGATACACATGTAAGTTTGTTTTTATTTTACTACATTGTGGTTTGTGGCTCTATACCATGTAATGCATGTCTTTTAACAGTAGTCAAGTCTTCCAATGTGCTTGTTAGTGAAACCCAATAGATAGCTTTATTTTATTTTGTTTCTTCAAATATTGAATGCATATGTCTTATAACTTTTTTTTTTTTTCAATATACAGGTTGAGTATCTGTATATACATTTTTATTATAAGATTTTCAATGACACAAGTACATCCAAGTTGCAGATTATGGATTGTGAAGGACAAATCAACCATATAAACAATTTAAGCAATTTAAATTGCATGCAGGTAGTAGAATATCAAACTCCTTGGATGAGAGTTGGTCGTAATAAACTAGGATAGAAAAGAATAAAGTAGAAAATAAGATTTTAAACCTACCGGTAAATCTTTTTCTCGTAGTCCGTAGAGGATGCTGGGGACTCCGTAAGGACCATGGGGATAGACGGGCTCCACAGGAGACATGGGCACTTTAAGAAAGACTTTAGTTCTGGGTGTGCACTGGCTCCTCCCTCTATGCCACAGTTAGAGAAACTGTGCCCAGAGGAGACGGACAGTATGAGGAAAGGATTTTGTTAATCCAGGGCAAGATTCATACCAGCCACACCAATCACACCGTATAACTTGTGATAAACTACCCAGTTATCAGTATGAAAAAACAACATAGCATCAGTGCAGGACCGATGCAACTATAACATAACCCTTATTGAAGCAATAACTATATACAAGTATTGCAGAAGTAGTCCGCACTTGGGACGGGCGCCCAGCATCATCTACGGACTACGAGAAAAAGATTTACCAGTAGGTTTAAAATCTTATTTTCTCTAACGTCCTAGAGGATGCTGGGGACTCCGTAAGGACCATGGGGATTATACCAATGCTCCAAAACGGGCGGGAGAGTGCGGATGACTCTGCAGCACCGATTGAGCAAACATGAGTTCCTCCTCAGCCAGGGTATCAAACTTATAGTATTTTGCAAAGGTGTGTGAACCCGACCAAGTAGCAGCTTGACACAGCTGTAGTGCCAAGACCCCTCGGGCAGCCGCCCAAGAAGAGCCCACTTTCCTCGTGGAATGGGCCTTGACCGATTTCAGTAACTGCAATCCAGCCATAGAATGCGCTTGCTGAATCGTGTTACAAATCCGGCGAGCAATAGCCTGCTTTGAAGCAGGGGCACCAATCTTGTTGGTTGCATACAGGACAAACAGCGCTTCAGTTTTCCTGACTCTAGCCGTCCTGGCCACGTAAATTTTCAAAGCCCTAACCACATCAAGTAACTCGGAATCCTCCAAGTCACGCGTAGCCACAGGCACCACAATAGGTTGGTTCATATGAAAAGATGAGACCACTTTTGGTAGGAATTGAGGACGGGTCTGCAATTCCGCTCTATCCACATGGAATACCAAATATGGGCTTTTATGTGACAAAGCCGCTAATTCCGACACTCGCCTAGCCGAAGCCAAGGCTAATAACATGACCACCTTCCATGTGAGATATTTTAACTCCACTGTTTTAAGTGGTTCAAACCAGTGTAATTTTAGAAAACTTAACACCACGTTAAGGTCCCAAGGTGCCACCGGAGGCACAAAAGGAGGCTGAATATGCAGCACTCCTTTTACAAAAGTCTGAACTTCTGGAAGAGAAGCCAATTCTTTTTGAAAGAAAATGGATAAGGCTGAAATCTGGACCTTAATAGAGCCTAATTTTAGGCCCAAATTCACTCCAGTTTGTAGGAAGTGAAGGAAACGGCCCAGATGGAATTCTTCCGTAGGAGCATTCCTGGCCTCACACCAAGAAACATAATTTCGCCATATACGGTGTAATGTTTTAACGTTACATCCTTCCTAGCCTTTATCAGCGTAGGGATGACCTCAACCGGAATGCTAGGATCCGGCATTCAACCGCCATGCCGTCAAATGCAGCTGCGGTAAGTCTTGGAACAGACAGGGCCCCTGATGCAACAGGTCCTGTCTTAGAGGGAGAGGCCACAGATCTTCTGTGAGCATTTCCTGCAGATCCGGATACCAGGTCCTCCGTGGCCAATCTGGAACAATGAGGATTGTTCTCACTCCTCTTTGTCTTATTATCCTCAACACCTTGGGTATGAGAGGAAGAGGAGGAAATACATAGACCGACCGGAACACCCACGGTGTCACTAGGGCGTCTACAGCTACTGCCTGAGGGTCTCTTGACCTTGCGCAATACCTCTGTAGCTTTTTGTTGAGCCAGGACGGCATCATGTCTATCTGTGGCAGTTCCCACCGACTTGTAATCTGTGCAAAGACTTCCTGATGAAGTCCCCACTCTCCCGGATGTAGGTCGTGTCTGCTGAGGATGTCTGCTTCCCAGTTGTCCACTCCCGGAATGAACACTGCTGACAGTGCGCTTGCGTGATTCTCCACCCAGCGAAGAATTCTGGTGGCTTGTGCCATCGCCACTCTGCTTCTTGTGCCGCCTTGGCGGTTTACATGAGCCACTGCGGTGACGTTGTCTGACTGGATCAGAACCGGTTGGTCGCAAAGTAAGGTCTCCGCTTGACGTAGGGCATTGTATATGGCCCTTAGTTCCAGGATGTTGATGTGAAGACAAGTCTCTTGACTTGACCAAAGACCTTGGAAATTTCTTCCCTGTGTGACTGCTCCCCAACCTTGGAGGCTTGCGTCTGTGGTCACCAGGATCCAGCCCTGAATGCTGAATCTGCGTCCCTCGAGAAGGTGAGCACTCTGCAGCCACCACAAGAGTGATACCCTGACCCTGGGGGACAGGGTGATCAACCAATGCATCTGTAAATGTGACCCGGACCACTTGTCCAGTAGGTCCCATTGGAAAGTCCTCGCATGGAACCTGCCGAATGGAATGGCCTCGTATGATGCCACCATCTTTCCCAGGACTCGAGTGCAGTGATGCACTGACACAAGTTTTGGTTTCAATAGGTTCCTGACAAGAGTCATGAGTTCCTGGGCCTTTTCTATCAGGAGATAAACCCTCTTCTGGTCTGTGTCCAGAATCATGCCCAAGAAAGACAGACGAGTAGTAGGAATCAACTGCGACTTCGGGATATTGAGAATCCAGCCGTGTTGCTGTAACACTTTCAGTGAAAGTGATACGCTGTTCAGCAACTGCTCTCTTGATCTCGCTTTTATGAGATCGCCCAAGTACGGGATAATTGTGACACCTTGCTTGCACAGGAGCACCATCATTTCCGCCATTACCTTGGTGAAAATTCTCAGGGCCATGGAGAGACCAAACAGCAACGTCTGAAATTGGCAATGACAGTCCTGTACCGCAAATCTGAGTTACGCCTGATGAGGTGGATAAATGGGGACATGAAGGTATGCATCCTGTACACAAATGCGGACAACAGGTGTCAAGCCGTGTGTTGCCTTTGTCAAGCTGTAATAAGTAGGGATAAGGACGTTAACCACCTCGGAACATCCTCCCTTATACGTCACCTGCAGCGCATTCATCATAAGTCAGTGACAAGTTCAAAAACTTTGGATGACAGCGGAAGCAGTCCACTAACCACTAAATCCCTTCCTCTTGTAACCAAGCTCCTGCAAACCACACCACCAACTCCCTCAGTGTCAATTTCCTCCTTAGACAGGAGAGCCAATAGTCCTGCAGGCCATGTCACTGGCAAGTCTGACGAGTCCTCTCCTGCCTGGGATTCCTCCGATGCATCCTTGAGTGTAACGCCTACTGCTGCTGGCGCTGCTGTTGTTGCTGCTGGGAGTCGATCGTCATCCCAGAGGGGAAGTCGGAAGACCACTTGTACTTCTTCCAGTAAGCAATTGACTGTCCAACAGTCCTTTGCGAGGAAGATGAAATATCACAGCAGTCATCCTGCTGCAAAGTGGATAACTCAGGTCTGGGTGGTGAGAAACGTGGTTCCGGTATCCATCGTTAATTTAGAGGCAACTAGAGACTTGATTGAGGTACTGTGTCCCCGGTACCAAATACCCTCTAGGTTCCATTTCTCTAGGCAGGCGATACCGAAAATGTACACAGACCTCAGAAAAAGAGTCACCAGTGTCCTAAAAAATGCAGTTGTACCCAATGTCCACTTGTCTGTGGTTAAGTGGAGCAGGGCAGACTCAGGACTATATGACTGTGACAGCCCACTGGGTAGATGTATTGCCTCCCGCAGCAAGAACAGCAGCGGCGGCACCAGTAGCAGCATCTCGCAATTGCCAACTCGTTCCTAGGCAGGCTACGCTTTGTATCACCGCTTTCCATAAGAGGCACACAGCTGACAACCACTTACGGAAACTGAGGAACATCATCGCAGAATGGCTTACCCCAATTGAACTCTCCTGGGGATTTGTGACATCGGACAACGCCACCAATATTGTGCGTGCATTACATCTGGGCAAATTCCAGCACGTCCCATGTTTTGCACATACATTGAACTTGGTGGTGCAGAATTATTTAAAAAACGACAGGGGCGTGCAAGAGATGCTGTCGGTGGCCCGAAGAATTGCGGGCCACTTTATGCCTTCAGCCACCGCATGCCGAAGACTGGAGCACCACCAAACATTCCTGAACCTGCCCTGCCATCATCTGAAGCAAGAGGTGGTAGCGAGGTGGAATTCAACCCTCTATATGCTTCAGAGGATGGAGGAGCAGCAAAAGGCCATTCAAGCCTATACATCTGCCCACGATATAGGCAAAGGAGGGGGAATGCACCTGACTCAAGCGCAGTGGAGAATGATTTCAACGTTGTGCAAGGTTCTGCAACCCTTTGAACTTTCCACACGTGAAGTCAGTTCAGACACTGCCAGCCTGAGTCAGGTCATTCCCCTCATCAGGCTTTTGCAGAAGAAGCTGGAGACATTGAAGGAGGAGCTAAAACAGAGCGATTCAACTAGGCATGTGGGACTTGTGGATGGAGACCTTAATTTGCTTAACCAGGATTCAATCTGTTGAAATCAGAGCACTACATTTTGGCCGCCGTGCTCGATCCTAGATTTAAAACCTACATTGTATCTCTCTTTCCGGCAGACACAAGTCTGCAGAGGTTCAAAGACCTGCTGGTGAGAAAATTGTCAAGTCAAGCGGAACGTGACCCGTCAACAGCTCCTCCTTCACATTCTCCCGCAACTGGGGGTGCGAGGAAAAGGCTAAGAATTCCGAGCCCACCCGCTGGCGGTGATGCAGGACAGTCTGGAGTGAGTGCTGACATCTGGTCCAGACTGAAGGACCTGGCAACGATTACTGACATGTCGTCTACTGTCACTGCATATGATTCTGTCACCTTTGAAAGAATGGTGGAGAAAAAGAGGCAATTTGGAGGCCCTTGCACAAACTGGCTTTATTCTACCTAAGTTGCCCTCCCTCCAGTGTGTACTCCGAAAGAGTGTTTAGTGCGGCCGCTCACCTTGTCAGCAATCGGCGTACAAGGTTACTTCCAGAAAATGTGGAGAAGATGATGATCATCAAAATTAATTATAATCAATTCCTTCGTGGAGACATTCACCAGCAATTGCCTCCAGAAAGTACACAGGGATCTGAGATGGTGGATTCCAGTGGGGACGAATTAATAATCTGTGAGGAGGGGGATGTACACAGTGAAAGGGGTGAGGAATCGGAGGATGATGAGGTGGACATCTTGCCTCTGTAGAGCCAGTTTGTGCAAGGAGAGATTGATTGATTCTTTTTTGGTGGGGGCCCAAACCAACCAGTCATTTCAGTTAGTCGTGTGGCAGACCCTGTCGCTGAAATGATGGGTTCGTCAATGTTTTTCTTTTCAATCTAAACCCCTGCAGTTTTCTGTAAGCATCTGCTTCGCAATGATGATCAACAAGTCACAAGGGAAAACACTCAGGGCTGGAGGCGTAGATCTTAGGACCAGCTGCTACAAGCATGGCAGAGGTGTCACTATCACTGGTGACACCCAGAGAGGCGGCGAGGGAGATTGTAATGCAGTGCGCGCAGATAAGCAGCGCAATGGTAAAAAGGAGGCATGGTCTCATAGGTAGGGGCGTGACCTGAATCACCATTTTGTTGCTGCGGGTATCCCGGGGGTTGGGGGCTGTACCCGGGGACTAGTGTGTGGGTGGTGCTGGCTCCTGCACAGTGACAGAAACTGGGTGTTGCACGTAATGTCACAGTAAAACACCCATATTCTGTCACTGAAGAAGAGCCGGCACTTTGGTGTCACCCCACTTGGCGGGTGACACTCGGGTGTGTGCCGCAACCCCGTTGTGATGCCACTGACCGATGGGAAGCTTTACGTGGCTTACCCATGTGTTAGTAGCCCCAAGCATCTTTTGTGTTAGTCCCTGAAGAAAAACTTCAAATATTGTTTACAATTTTGTAATCAATGGCCTAATTCAGTAAGGATTGCAAATTCTGCTAAGTAACAGAATTTGCAATCCTTTGGTTCGCATGCTGGGGCCACCCATCACAGGGCATGGCCACCCAGCATGCCGCCTCCCTTCTTGACCACGCTGAAATTGCAGTCTCAGTGCAGTTCAGCGTGATCATAAAAAATGGGTTAGCCTCCTGTTGGTGCAGACTGTACGTGTGCGCAGGAAGCCGCCACCATTTTTGTGATCGCAACGGCTGCATGTGATGTCATGCAGCCGCTCTGACCACGCCTCCTGTTTCTCCGTTGAAGCCCTGCCCCCGCACCGCTCCATCTCCGACTTTGAAATGGAGTGTTGCTGACCCCCCCCCCCCCCCCCGCACCGATTGACAGTCACAGAAAATGCAGGCGCATGCGTATGCTCTTAGCAATTTTTGCAGTTGGATTGCTTATTGTGATTGCAATCCAACCTGAATCAGGCTCTATTACCTATCACAATGCACTGCAGGTAGTACAAAATGGGGTTAATATAGGAGAAAACCCCCCAGAGCTGTGCTCCTTAACTGTCCCTGGTGGCTAGTGGAGCGGCTGCCAAGTAATCAGTGTCCACGCCAGTGCGCACACGGCCCGCCCCCTACAGCCATGCTGGATCACGGTATAGTGTGGGCACAGAAGCCCCTTACCTCCCTTTCATCAGCGGCCTCGTGATCCCGGAGGGCGGTGTGTGTGTGACTGACCTTAGGAAGAAACCGGAGCCTCCGCTGCAGTGACCCAGCAACCAGGGCACGGGAGTATACTGCGCCGCTGGGAGTGATGGAGCTGCAGTAAAGATGTCTATTAGACCTAGCCTGCTGCAGCCCTTGTACATTCTTATAAAAAAAGTTCTTCTTTTCTTGTCAAAATTAATAGCTAAGTATAGGCTGCCTGAGGCAGCCCCCTGTTAAGTGTCCTGCTACTGAAGGCACCAACTACAAACTGAGCTCCCTGTTCATGGAAGCGAGGTTATAGAGCAGGGGGCGCTGAGCATCTTGGGAACAGTCAAAAGCTTTGAGCCTGTTGGTGCCTCAGATCAAGATCCTACTCTACACCACAATGTGAATCCTTGTGGAGTCCAGTGTACCCCACAGAAGAAATGAATGTGTCACACCCATTGGCAGCAACATTAGAATAGCTGCTGATGGGCACAATTGAGAAAGGAAGGGGGGAAAACATTTGAATCCAGCACATATATGTAATTTGAATATGTAATTTGTACCTTCCTACTTTAAAATGTAATGGATGAACCTCACCCTGTGAGAACTATCTTCATGTGTGACTCAGGCAGGGGTGATAGGGAGATAGTGGGCAGCAGATCACTGCCTCGCTGACAGCAGCACATCCCTGCTTCACTGACAGCAGCACATCCCTGCCTCATTGACAGCAGCACATACCTGCCTCACTTATAGCAGCACATCCCTGCCTCACTGGCAGCAGCAGATCACTGCATCACTGACAGCAGCACATCCCTGCCTCACTGGCAGCAGCAGATCCCTGCCTTACTGACAGCTGTATATAGGGCCTAATTCAGACCTGATCTCTGCTGTGCATATTCACACAACAGGAGATCAGGTCTGAAGTGTGTGTGTGTGTGCTGGTGCCGCAGTGCACCGGCACATGCCAGAGATGCGATCAGCATCTCTGCCCAGTGAGCGCCTCTGCCAACACATACTTATCTTGCATATGAGATCTCTTGATCATGAAGATAGTTCTCACAGGGTGAGGTTCATCCATTACATTTTAAAGTAGGAAGGTACAAATTACATATTCAAATTACATATATGTGCTGGATTCAAATGTTTTCCCCCCTTCCTTTCTCAATTGTGCCCATCAGCAGCTATTCTAATGTTGCTGCCAATGGGTGTGACACATTCATTTCTTCTGTGGGGTACACTGGACTCCACAAGGATTCACATTGGGGTGTAGAGTAGGATCTTGATCTGAGGCACCAACAGGCTCAAAGCTTTTGACTGTTCCCAAGATGCTCAGCGCCCCCTGCTCTATAACCTCGCTTCCATGAACAGGGAGCTCAGTTTGTAGTTGGTGCCTTCAGTAGCAGGACACTTAACAGGGGGCTGCCTCAGGCAGCCTATACTTAGCTATTAATTTTGACAAGAAAAGAAGAACTTTTTTTATAAGAATGTACAAGGGCTGCAGCAGGCTAGGTCTAATAGACATCTTTACTGCAGCTCCATCACTCCCAGCGGCGCAGTATACTCCCGTGCCCTGGTTGCTGGGTCACTGCAGCGGAGGCTCCGGTTTCTTCCTAAGGTCAGTCACACACACACCGCCCTCCGGGATCACGAGGCCGCTGATGAAAGGGAGGTAAGGGGCTTCTGTGCCCACACTATACCGTGATCCAGCGTGGCAGTAGGGGGCGGGCCGTGTGCGCACTGGCGTGGACACTGATTACTGGGCAGCCGCTCCACTAGCCAACAGGGACAGTTAAGGAGCACAGCTCTGGGGGTTTTTCTCCTATATTAACCCCATTTTGTACTACCTGCAGTGCATTGTGATAGGTAATAGAGCCTGATTCAGGTTGGATTGCAATCACAATAAGCAATCCAACTGCTAAAATTGCTAAGAGCATACGCATGCGCCTGCATTTTCTGTGACTGTCAATCGGTGCGGGGGGGGTCAGCAACACTCCATTTCAAAGTCGGAGATGGAGCGGTGCGGGGGCAGGGCTTCAACGGAGAAACAGGAGGCGTGGTCAGAGCGGCTGCATGACATCACATGCAGCCGTTGCGATCACAAAAATGGTGGCGGCTTCCTGCGCACACGTACAGTCTGCACCAACAGGAGGCTAACCCATTTTTTATGATCACGCTGAACTGCACTGAGACTGCAATTTCAGCGTGGTCAAGAAGGGAGGCGGCATGCTGGGTGGCCATGCCCTGTGATGGGTGGCCCCAGCATGCGAACCAAAGGATTGCAAATTCTGTTACTTAGCAGAATTTGCAATCCTTACTGAATTAGGCCATTGATTACAAAATTGTAAACAATATTTGAAGTTTTTCTTCAGGGACTAACACAAAAGATGCTTGGGGCTACTAACACATGGGTAAGCCACGTAAAGCTTCCCATGGGTCAGTGGCATCACAACGGGGTTGCGGCACACACCCGAGTGTCACCCGCCAAGTGGGGTGATACCAAAGTGCCGGCTCTTCTTCAGTGACAGAATATGGGTGTTTCACTGTGACATTACGTGCAACACCCAGTTTCTGTCACTGTGTAGGAGCCAGCACCACTCACACACTAGTCCCCGGGTACAGCCCCCAACCCCCGGGATACCCGCAGCAACAAAATGGTGATTCAGGAAACGCCCCTACCTATGAGACCATGCCTCCTTTTTACCATTGCGCTGCTTATCTGCGCGCACTGCATTACAATCTCCCTCGCCGCCTCTCTGGGTGTCATCAGTGATAGTGACACCTCTGCCATGCTTGTAGCAGCTGGTTCTAAGATCTACGCCTCCAGCCCTGAGTGTTTTCCCTTGTGACTTGTTGATCATCATAGCGAAGCAGATGCTTACAGAAAACTGCAGGGGCTTAGATTGAAAAGAAAAACATTGACGAACCCATCATTTCAGCGACAGGGTCTGCCACACGACTGACTGAAATGACTGGTTGGTTTGGGCCCCCACCAAAAAAAAATCAATCAATCTCTCCTTGCACAAACTGGCTCTACAGAGGCAAGATGTCCACCTCATCATCCTCCGATTCCTCACCCCTTTCACTGTGTACATCCCCCTCCTCACAGATTATTAATTCGTCCCCACTGGAATCCACCATCTCAGATCCCTGTTTACTTTCTGGAGGCAATTGCTGGTGAATGTCTCCACGGAGGAATTGATTATAATTAATTTTAATGATCATCATCTTCTCCACATTTTCTGGAAGTAACCTTGTACGCCGATTGCTGACAAGGTGAGCGGCCGCACTAAACACTCTTTCGGAGTACACACTGGAGGGAGGGCAATTTAGGTAGAATAAAGCCAGTTTGTGCAAGGGCCTCCAAATTGCCTCTTTTTCTCCACCATTCTTTCAAAGGTGACAGAATCATATGCAGTGACAGTAGACGACATGTCAGTAATCGTTGCCAGGTCCTTCAGTCTGGACCAGATGTCAGCACTCACTCCAGACTGCCCTGCATCACCGCCAGCGGGTGGGCTCGGAATTCTTAGCCTTTTCCTCGCACCCCCAGTTGCGGGAGAATGTGAAGGAGGAGCTGTTGACGGGTCACGTTCCGCTTGACTTGACAATTTTCTCACCAGCAGGTCTTTGAACCTCTGCAGACTTGTGTCTGCCGGAAAGAGAGATACAATGTAGGTTTTAAATCTAGGATCGAGCACGGCGGCCAAAATGTAGTGCTCTGATTTCAACAGATTGAATCCTGGTTAAGCAAATTAAGTGCTCCATCCACAAGTCCCACATGCCTAGTTGAATCGCTCTGTTTTAGCTCCTCCTTCAATGTCTCCAGCTTCTTCTGCAAAAGCCTGATGAGGGGAATGACCTGACTCAGGCTGGCAGTGTCTGAACTGACTTCACGTGTGGAAAGTTCAAAGGGTTGCAGAACCTTGCACAATGTTGAAATCATTCTCCACTGCGCTTGAGTCAGGTGCATTCCCCCTCCTTTGCCTATATCGTGGGCAGATGTATAGGCTTGAATGGCCTTTTGCTGCTCCTCCATCCTCTGAAGCATATAGAGGGTTGAATTCAACCTCGTTACCACCTCTTGCTTCAGATGATGGCAGGGCAGGTTCAGGAATGTTTGGTGGTGCTCCAGTCTTCGGCATGCGGTGGCTGAAGGCAGAAAGTGGCCCGCAATTCTTCGGGCCACCGACAGCATCTCTTGCACGCCCCTGTCGTTTTTTAAATAATTCTGCACCACCAAGTTCAATGTATGTGCAAAACATGGGACGTGCTGGAATTTGCCCAGATGTAATGCACGCACAATATTGGTGGCGTTGTCCGATGTCACAAATCCCCAGGAGAGTTCAATTGGGGTAAGCCATTCTGCGATGATGTTCCTCAGTTTCCGTAAGAGGTTGTCAGCTGTGTGCCTCTTATGGAAAGCGGTGATACAAAGCGTAGCCTGCCTAGGAACGAGTTGGCAATTGCGAGATGCTGCTACTGGTGCCGCCGCTGCTGTTCTTGCTGCGGGAGGCAATACATCTACCCAGTGGGCTGTCACAGTCATATAGTCCTGAGTCTGCCCTGCTCCACTTAACCACAGACAAGTGGACATTGGGTACAACTGCATTTTTTAGGACACTGGTGACTCTTTTTCTGAGGTCTGTGTACATTTTCGGTATCGCCTGCCTAGAGAAATGGAACCTAGAGGGTATTTGGTACCGGGGACACAGTACCTCAATCAAGTCTCTAGTTGCCTATAAATTAACGATGGATACCGGAACCACGTTTCTCACCACCCAGACCTGAGTTATCCGCTTTGCAGCAGGATGACTGCTGTGATATTTCATCTTCCTCGCAAAGGACTGTTGGACAGTCAATTGCTTACTGGAAGAAGTACAAGTGGTCTTCCGACTTCCCCTCTGGGATGACGATCGACTCCCAGCAGCAACAACAGCAGCGCCAGCAGCAGTAGGCGTTACACTCAAGGATGCATCGGAGGAATCCCAGGCAGGAGAGGACTCGTCAGACTTGCCAGTGACATGGCCTGCAGGACTATTGGCTCTCCTGTCTAAGGAGGAAATTGACACTGAGGGAGTTGGTGGTGTGGTTTGCAGGAGCTTGGTTACAAGAGGAAGGGATTTAGTGGTTAGTGGACTGCTTCCGCTGTCATCCAAAGTTTTTGAACTTGTCACTGACTTATGATGAATGCGCTGCAGGTGACGTATAAGGGAGGATGTTCCGAGGTGGTTAACATCCTTATCCCTACTTATTACAGCTTGACAAAGGCAACACACGGCTTGACACCTGTTGTCCGCATTTGTGTACAGCATGCATACCTTCATGTCCCCATTTATCCACCTCATCAGGCGTAACTCAGATTTGCGGTACAGGACTGTCATTGCCAATTTCAGACGTTGCTGTTTGGTCTCTCCATGGCACTGAGAATTTTCACCAAGGTAATGGCGGAAATGATGGTGCTCCTGTGCAAGCAAGGTGTCACAATTATCCCGTACTTGGGCGATCTCATAAAAGCGAGATCAAGAGAGCAGTTGCTGAACAGCGTATCACTTTCACTGAAAGTGTTACAGCAACACGGCTGGATTCTCAATATCCCGAAGTCGCAGTTGATTCCTACTACTCGTCTGTCTTTCTTGGGCATGATTCTGGACACAGACCAGAAGAGGGTTTATCTCCTGATAGAAAAGGCCCAGGAACTCATGACTCTTGTCAGGAACCTATTGAAACCAAAACTTGTGTCAGTGCATCACTGCACTCGAGTCCTGGGAAAGATGGTGGCATCATACGAGGCCATTCCATTCGGCAGGTTCCATGCAAGGACTTTCCAATGGGACCTACTGGACAAGTGGTCCGGGTCACATTTACAGATGCATTGGTTGATCACCCTGTCCCCCAGGGTCAGGGTATCACTCTTGTGGTGGCTGCAGAGTGCTCACCTTCTCGAGGGACGCAGATTCAGCATTCAGGGCTGGATCCTGGTGACCACAGACGCAAGCCTCCAAGGTTGGGGAGCAGTCACACAGGGAAGAAATTTCCAAGGTCTTTGGTCAAGTCAAGAGACTTGTCTTCACATCAACATCCTGGAACTAAGGGCCATATACAATGCCCTACGTCAAGCGGAGACCTTACTTTGCGACCAACCGGTTCTGATCCAGTCAGACAACGTCACCGCAGTGGCTCATGTAAACCGCCAAGGCGGCACAAGAAGCAGAGTGGCGATGGCACAAGCCACCAGAATTCTTCGCTGGGTGGAGAATCACGCAAGCGCACTGTCAGCAGTGTTCATTCCGGGAGTGGACAACTGGGAAGCAGACATCCTCAGCAGACACGACCTACATCTGGGAGAGTGGGGATTTCATCAGGAAGTCTTTGCACAGATTACAAGTCGGTGGGAACTGCCACAGATAGACATGATGCCGTCCCGGCTCAACAAAAAGCTACAGAGGTATTGCGCAAGGTCAAGAGACCCTCAGGCAGTAGCTGTAGACGCCCTAGTGACACCGTGGGTGTTCCGGTCGGTCTATGTATTTCCTCCTCTTCCTCTCATACCCAAGGTGTTGAGGATAATAAGACAAAGAGGAGTGAGAACAATCCTCATTGTTCCAGATTGGCCACGGAGGACCTGGTATCCGGATCTGCAGGAAATGCTCACAGAAGATCTGTGGCCTCTCCCTCTAAGACAGGACCTGTTGCATCAGGGGCCCTGTCTGTTCCAAGACTTACCGCGGCTGCGTTTGACGGCATGGCGGTTGAATGCCGGATCCTAGCATTCCGGTTGAGGTCATCCCTACGCTGATAAAGGCTAGGAAGGATGTAACGTTAAAACATTACACCGTATATGGCGAAATTATGTTTCTTGGTGTGAGGCCAGGAATGCTCCTACGGAAGAATTCCATCTGGGCCGTTTCCTTCACTTCCTACAAACTGGAGTGAATTTGGGCCTAAAATTAGGCTCTATTAAGGTCCAGATTTCAGCCTTATCCATTTTCTTTCAAAAAGAATTGGCTTCTCTTCCAGAAAATCAGACTTTTGTAAAAGGAGTGCTGCATATTCAGCCTCCTTTTGTGCCTCCGGTGGCACCTTGGGACCTTAACGTGGTGTTAAGTTTTCTAAAATTACACTGGTTTGAACCACTTAAAACAGTGGAGTTAAAATATCTCACATGGAAGGTGGTCATGTTATTAGCCTTGGCTTCGGCTAGGCGAGTGTCGGAATTAGCGGCTTTGTCACATAAAAGCCCATATTTGGTATTCCATGTGGATAGAGCGGAATTGCAGACCCGTCCTCAATTCCTACCAAAAGTGGTCTCATCTTTTCATATGAACCAACCTATTGTGGTGCCTGTGGCTACGCGTGACTTGGAGGATTCCGAGTTACTTGATGTGGTTAGGGCTTTGAAAATTTACGTGGCCAGGACGGCTAGAGTCAGGAAAACTGAAGCGCTGTTTGTCCTGTATGCAACCAACAAGATTGGTGCCCCTGCTTCAAAGCAGGCTATTGCTCGCCGGATTTGTAACACGATTCAGCAAGCGCATTCTATGGCTGGATTGCAGTTACTGAAATCGGTCAAGGCCCATTCCACGAGGAAAGTGGGCTCTTCTTGGGCGGCTGCCCGAGGGGTCTCGGCACTACAGCTGTGTCAAGCTGCTACTTGGTCGGGTTCACACACCTTTGCAAAATACTATAAGTTTGATACCCTGGCTGAGGAGGAACTCATGTTTGCTCAATCGGTGCTGCAGAGTCATCCGCACTCTCCCGCCCGTTTTGGAGCATTGGTATAATCCCCATGGTCCTTACGGAGTCCCCAGCATTCTCTAGGACGTTAGAGAAAATAAGATTTTAAACCTACTGGTAAATCTTTTTCTCGTAGTCCGTAGAGGATGCTGGGCGCCCGTCCCAAGTGCGGACTACTTCTGCAATACTTGTATATAGTTATTGCTTCAATAAGGGTTATGTTATATTTGCATCGGTCCTGCACTGATGCTATGTTGTTTTTTCATACTGATAACTGGGTAGTTTATCACAAGTTATACGGTGTGATTGGTGTGGCTGGTATGAATCTTGCCCTGGATTAACAAAATCCTTTCCTCATACTGTCCGTCTCCTCTGGGCACAGTTTCTCTAACTGTGGCATAGAGGGAGGAGCCAGTGCACACCCAGAACTAAAGTCTTTCTTAAAGTGCCCATGTCTCCTGTGGAGCCCGTCTATCCCCATGGTCCTTACGGAGTCCCCAGCATCCTCTACGGACTACGAGAAAAAGATTTACCGGTAGGTTCAAAATCTTATTTTCTACTTTATTCTTTTCTATCCTAGTTTATTACGACCAACTCTCATCCAAGGAGTTTGATATTCTACTACCTGCATGCAATTTAAATTGCTTAAATTGTTTATATGGTTGATTTGTCCTTCACAATCCATAATCTGCAACTTGGATGTACTTGTGTCATTGAAAATCTTATAATAAAAATGTATATACAGATACTCAACCTGTATATTGAAAAAAAAAAAGTTATAAGACATATGCATTCAATATTTGAAGAAACAAAATAAAATAAAGCTATCTATTGGGTTTCACAAACAAGCACATTGGAAGACTTGACTACTGTTAAAAGACATGCATTACATGGTATAGAGCCACAAACCACAATGTAGTAAAATAAAAACAAACTTACATGTGTATCAAACCTATGTGAGGCTTACATTGATAGTGCAAGATCAACACTCTATCAACTGTGCAAACTAGACTGCACATAAATGCCATAAAATTTATCTGAGATTTTAGTAAATCAGGCCCGTTGCTGTCCGGGTCACGCAGCCGTCACGGCCCGCCCCCATACGGTCCGGTCATGTCTGCGTTGTCCTGACTGTGCCCCCAAAATGGCGGCACAACGCCGCTGGCCCGACTCCTCCTGCCCAGTGACCGCCTCTGCCTGTCAATCAGGCAGAGGCGCTCACTGGGCAGAGATGCTGATCGCATCTCTGGCATGTGCCGGTGCACTGCGGCACCAGCACACACGCACTTCAGACCTGATCTCCTGTTGTGTGAATATGCACAGCAGGGATCAGGTCTGAATTAGGCCCTATATACAGCTGTCAGTAAGGCAGGGATGTGCTGCTGCCAGTGAGGCAGGGATGTGCTGCTGGTAGTGAAGCAGTGATGTGCTGCTGTCAGCGAAGCAGTGCTGTGCTGCTGTCAGCGAGACAGGGATGTGCTGCTGTCAGCGAGGCAGGGATGTGCTGCTGTCAGCGAAGCAGGGATGTGCTGCTGTCAGCGAAGCAGGGATGTGCTGCTGTCAGTGAAGCTGGGATGTGCTGCTGTCAGCGAGGCAGGGATGTGCTGCTGTCAGCGAGGCAGGGATGTGCTGCTGTCAGCGAGGCAGAGATGTGCTGCTATAAGTGAGGTAGGGATGTGCTGCTGTCATTGAAGCAGGAATGTGCTGCTGCAGTGAGGCAGAGATATGCAGCCCACTATCTCCCTATCACCCCTGCCTGAGTCACACACTTTCCCTGTCACCCCTGCCTCAGTTACCCACTATCTCCCAGTCACCGCTGCCTCAGTCAACCACTATATCTGCGATCCCTGCCTCAGTCACCCACTATACCAGTCACCCCTGCTTTAGTCACCCACTGTCACCCTATCACCCCTGCTTCAGTCACCCACTATCCCTGTCAACCCTGCCTCAGTCACCCACTATCTCCCAGTCACCCCTGCCTCAGTCAGCCACTATCCCTGTCACCCCTGCCTCAGTCTCTTACTGTCCCTGTCACCCCTGCCACAGTCATCCACTATCTCCCTATCACCCCTGCCTTAGTCATTTATTATACCTGTCACCCACTTTCTTCCCATACTTACCCAACTCCTTCCTATCACCCCTCCCTCAGTAACCCACTATCTCCCTGTCACCCACTATCTCCCAGTCACCCCGGCCTCAGTCACCCACTATCTCCCACTCATACATGCTTCAGTCACCCACTATCTCCCAGTCATCCCTGCCTCAGTCACCTACTGACACCAGTGCAGACATTTCTGCTGCGGCCTCTCCACTCTCCAGCGTGAACGTCCTGACGACTGAGGAAATCCGCTTCCTAGTTGAGGACTCCGGGAATGAACACTGCCGATATTGCTGTCAGATGACTTTCTACCCAACGGAGGATTTTTGATACTTCCAGCTTTGCCATGCAGTTTCGAGTGCCGCCTTGATGATTTGTGTACACTACCGTGGTGGCGTTGTCAGATTGTACTTGAACAGGCCTGTTCTGTACTAGAGGCAGGGCCAGTGTCAATTAATTGAACACTGCCTGCAATTCCAGAATGTATATCAGGAGGAGAGATTCCTCCCTGGTCCACCGACCCTGGAGAAAGTGTTGCTCCAACACCATGGCCCAGCCCAAAAGACTGGCATCCATTGTCAGGAGGACACAGTTGGAGATCCAGAAGGGATGGCCCCTGCTCAACTGTTGGTCCTGTAGCCACCAGCTCAGTGTCAGACGAACCTCCGGAGTCAAGGAGATCATTTGAGACATCATCCGATGAGGCAGGCCGTCCCACTTGGAGAGGATTAACCTCTGCAGAGGGCGGTAATGAAATTGAGCGTACTCTACCATATCGAAAGCCGACACCATGAGGTCTAGTACTTGCATCGCTGTGTGTATCAACACTCTTGGGCGAGAGAGGACGATACTGTCCTGAATTTTCAGGACTTTCTCTGGAGACAGAAACAATTGTTGGCTGTGTGTGTCCAGCAGTGCCCCTAGGTGCACAATGTTCCGAGCAGGGACCAGCGAGGACTTTTTTCAGTTGATGAGCCACCCGTGGACTTTTAGGAATTGGACCGCCAGTTCCAGATAACTGTGGAGAACCTCTTGGGAGTTCACCAGGATCAGCAAGTCGTCCAGATTTGGCAGGATCCTGATTCTCTGATGGTGAAGGGTCGTCATCACGGCCATGACCTTGGTGAATATCCGAGGTGCCGTGGCCAAACCAGAAGGCAGGACTTGAAATCCAAAAACAAACCAGGCACAACACTGCTTAGCTTCCATCATCAGATGAGATTGGACCAGTGGCGTAACTACTGCCCCAGCAGTCCTCGCGGTGGCTTGGGGGCGAGGGGCTGCGGGGGCGCCACTGATTTAAAGCAGACTGACATGCGGACGAGCGTCCGCATGTCAGTCTGCAGTCTCCTTCCCTCCGCCGCTTTTTGGAGGGACACGGAGGGCACACAGCGCGCCTCCCTGTGTCCCTCCTGCTGCATCATCTCCGGCGGCCGCGGGTCTAATAGGGGGAAGTGCCGTCCGTGAGCTCTAATTGGCTCACGAACCGGCACTTCCCCCTATTAGACCCGCGGCCGCCGGAGATGATGCAGCAGGAGGGACACAGGAGAGACGAGCTGTGCCCTCCGTGTCCCTCCAAAAAGCGACGGCGGGGGGGGGTAAATATCTGGCACTGGGGGCATATATGGCACGGGGGGGGAGGGAGGAATATCTGGCACTGGGGCATTTCTGGCACTGGGGGGAATATCTGGCTCTGGGGGCATATCTGGCACTGGGGGGGATATCTGGCACTGGGGCATATATGGCACTGGGGGGGAATATCTGGCACTGGGGGCATATATGGCACTGGGGGGGGGATCTGGCACTGGGGGCATATATGGCACGGGGGGCATATATGGCACTGGGGGGAATATCTGGCACTGGGGGCATATATGGCACTGGGGGGGAATATCTGGCACTGGGGGCATATGTGTACCTGGCACATCGGGGGGACGACTATATTTGGCACTGGGGCATGTAAGTACCTGGCACCGTGGGGGAATATCTGGCACTGGGGACATATGTGGCACTGGGAGCACAGCCCTAGCAACAAGGACTACCTCCTAGCAACGAGCATGACACCCAGTGCATGAAACATCTGGCAACGAGCATGACACCCAGTGCATGAAACACCTGGCAACGAGCATGACACCCAGTGCATGAAACCCCTGGCAACGAGCATGACACCCTGAGCATGAAAACCCCTGGCACCGTGCATGGAACCAAGAGCATGAAACCCCTGGCAACGAGCATGACACCCAGTGCATGAAACCCCTGACAACGAGCAGGTAATTGAAAAGTAATTAGAAGCCTTACTGTAGGACTTAATGTGTAATGGGCATTACGGTGTGTGGCATAATGTATCACGGACATTGCGGTGTGTGTCATAATGTGTCGCAGGCATTACGGTGTATGGTATACTATATCGCGGGCATTGTGATATGTGGTATAATGTCTCAGGGTCATTGCAGTGTGTGGCATAATGTATCACGGACATTGCGGTGTGTGTCATAATGTGTCAGGCATTACGGTGTGTGGTATACTATATCACGGGCATTGTGGTATGTGGTATAATGTCTCAGGGTCATTGCAGTGTGGCATAATACATAACGGGCATTGCGATGTGTGGCATAGGGTATAACGGGCAGGGCATTGCGGTATGTGTCACAGGCATTACGGTGTATGGTATACTATATCACGGGCATTGTGGTATAATGTCTCAAGGTCATTGCAGTGTGTGGCATAATGTGTCACAGGCATTGTATGTGCTATAATGTATCGGGCATTGCAGTGTGTGGCATAATGTATCACGGACATTGCGGTGTGTGTCATAATGTGTCACAGACATTGTATGTGCTATAATGTATCAGGGGCATTGCAGTGTGTAGCATAATGTATAACGGGCATTGCGATTCCTGTCATAATGTGTCACAGGCATTACGGTGTGTGGCATAATGTGTCACAGACATTACGGTGTGTGGCATAATGTGTCGGGGGCATTACAGTGTGTGCATATTGTGTCGTGCATTATTGTGTGCGGCATAATGTCTAAGGGCCATTGCAGTATGTGGCATAATGTATACTGGGCATTACTATAAGGAGGAAAAATGACAAATAATGTAAGGGGCATGAATCAGGATTATTTTTCTTTCCTGTGGTGGCCAACGTATGGGCGTGCAGGTTGCAAAACTGGGGTATAAGGTAGTCTTTTCCTGCAATGCCACGCCCCTTTATGTGAAACCACGCCCACTCCAACAAAACCACGCCCCTTTTTTGACGCGCGCGCCTTAGGCGCGCGCATATTTATCCCTTTCTTGCTCCCAATTATGGAGCATGAAGGGGGGGGGGGGGGGGGCGCCGAAGAATTTCTTGGCTTGGGGGAGAAAAATTTCTAGTTACGCCACTGGATTGGACATATCCAGTGTGATGCGGCTGTAGATGATTTTTGCTGTTTCTAACTTCTACATCAATGAATAAGTTTCAAAATAGAATGCATCAAGAGAACGGTGTTGGTAGTATAAAACTACCTACAGCACCTGGTATTCCCAGGTGGTCTCACATCCAAGAACAAACCAGGCCTAAGATCAGGTGATATTGGGCATATACAGTGTGGTGTGGCTGTAGATGAGCTTAGTGGTTTCTGTTAGAGTTCTTCTACTTCTAACTACTCGTACATAAATGAATAAGCGGACGATTTATTAAACCTGGTGAAATGATAATTTGCATGGTGATAAAGTACCAGCCAATCAGCTCCTAATTGCCATGTCACAGGCTGGGTTTGAAAAATGACAGTTAGGAGCTGACTGGCTGGTACTTTATCACCTTGCACTTTATCAGTTCACCAGGCTTAATAGATCTGCCCCAATGTTTCAAAATGGAATGCATCAAGAGAACGGTGTTGGTATTGTAAAAATACACACAACTCCTGGTATTTCCTGGTGGTCTCCCATCCAAGTACTAAAACCAGGACCAACACTGCTCAGCTTCCATGATCAGGAGAGATTGGGCAAATCCAGTGTGCTGTGGCTGTAGATGAGCTCGTGGTTTCTGTTAGAGCTCTTCTACTTCTAACTTCTGGTACATAAAAGAATATGTGTAAAAATTAAATGTACAGTACCAAGAAAAGGGTGTTGATAGTTTAAAAACACCTAAAGAATCTGATAATACATGGATGGGAGACTGCTTGGTAGTAACAAAGTCCAATACTGCTTTGCTTCAAAGATCAAATGAGATTGGGCATATCCAGTGTGGTGTGGCTTTAGATAAGCTTTGTGGTTTCTGTTAGAGCTCTTCTACTTCTAACTACTGGTACATTAATGAATATGTATAAGGTTGTAGTTTATCCAATATCCCTTTACTACCTTACCTCCCCCCCCCCCCCCCCCCCCTCCCCTCCCCTCCTTATAGCTTCCTTTGTTCTCTCCTCCTCGTGTGTGCGTTATTTGTTTTCTCATACGTCCTAGAGGATGCTGGGATCACATTAAGAACCATGGGGTATAGACGGGATCCGCAGGAGACATGGGCACTTTAAGACTTTCAAAGGGTGTGAACTGTCTCCTCCCTCTATGCCCCTCCTCCAGACTCCAGTTTTAGAATTGTGCCCAGTGAGACTGGATGCACTACAGGGGAGCTCTACTGAGTTTCTCTGAAAAGACTTATGTTAGTTTTTCTTATTTTCAGGGAGGCTGCTGGCAACAGTCTCCCTGCTTCGTGGAACTTAGGGGAGAGAAGTATGACCAACTTCTAGTGAGTTCAATGGCTCTGCTTCTACCTGACAGGACACCATTAGCTCCTGAGGGTGCTGATCGCTGGGTACGCCTAGATGCCCACTCCCGTAGCCTGCCATCACCCCCTTACAGAGCCAGAAGTCAGAAGACAGGCGAGTAGCAGAAGAACAGAAGACTTCTTCTCCAGTGACGGCATTCTGAGGTACCACGCAGCGAGCGGAATGCTGTGCGCCATGCTTCCACACAAACACAGGCACTGCAGGGTGCAGGGCATGTGGGTGGGTGGGGGGGGGCACCGTGGGCAGCATAAATTCCTCACAAAAGGCTGGCAAAAGTGGACATTAGTGCCTGGGCACTGTCCTTACCCCGCCAGCGTAATTAATTATTTGTTTCTGAGCGGGACAGAAGCGTGCCATTACAGCGGCGGGGCTTCTTCCTCACCTCACCAGCACATCTATAGAGCGTTACAAGTCTATCACTATAGAGTTTATTATTTCCCAGACTGTGTACTTTTGGCGCTGGGTTGTGAGCTGAAAAATCCTCTCTGTCCCTCTGACAGATTTACTGTAGGTCTATCCCCCATAAGCCGATGTGTCTGTGGGTACTTGGTACATGTGTGTCAACATGTCGGTGGCTGAATGTTTTTCCCAAGAGGAAACTATATTAGGAATGCAGACATATGATGGTGGCCCTGTTGGCACCACCAATAACTGACTGGGTGAAAGTTTCAATAATATCAGAGTGAGGTTGGATAAATCTGTGTCCCAGACACAGACGTAGAGAATAGATGTGATGGCGTTACCTATGGAGATGCTGCGACATGACATCCTAGGACACGATACTGCACCATGCATCACCGTTATATTTCAGTGTGCCTTGTCAATATTTAAATCTTGTTCTGTGAGACGTGAGTTGTAAATTGCTAGGAGGTAGTCCTTGTTGCATGGCTGTTGAACACCGGATCCTGAAGGAAAAGGGCATTCCGGAGGAAGTCATTCCTACGCTGATCAAAGCCAGGAAGGACGTGACCGCAAAACATTATCACCACATATGGCGAAAATATGTTGCTTGGTGTGAGGACAGGAAGGCCCCAACGGAGGAATTTCAACTGGGTCGATTCCTGCACTTCCTACAGTCAGGGGTGAATATGGGCCTCAAATTGGGGTCCATTAAGGTCCAGATTTCGGCTCTGTCGATTTTCTTCCAAAAAGAACTGGCTTCCCTGCCGGAAGTTCAGACTTTTGTTAAAGGAGTGCTGCATATTCAGCCTCCTTTTGTGCCTCCAGTGGCACCTTGGGATCTCAACGTGGTGTTGGATTTCCTTAAATCACATTGGTTTGAGCCACTTAAAACCGTGGAGTTAAAATATCTCACGTCGAAAGTGGTCATGCTATTGGCCCTGGCTTCGGCCAGGCGTGTGTCAGAGTTGGCGGCTTTGTCATGTAAAAGCCCTTATGTGATTTTCCATATGGATAGGGCGGAATTGAGGACTCATCCCCAATTTCTGCCTAAGGTGGTTTCAGCGTTTCATTTGAACCAACCTATTGTGGTGCCTGCGGCTACTCGGAACTTGGAGGATTCCAAGTTGCTGGATGTAGTCAGGGCCCTGAAAATTTATGTTTCCAGAATGGCTGGAGTCAGGAAAACTGACTCGCTGTTTATCCTCTACGCACCAAACAAGATGGGTGCTCCTGCTTCAAAGCAGACTATTGCTCGCTGGATATGTAGCACAATTCAGCTTGCACATTCTGCGGCGGGACTGCCGCATTCTAGATCAGTAAAAGCCCATTCCACGAGGAAGGTGGGCTCTTCTTGGGCGGCTGCCCGAGGGGTCTCTGCTTTACAACTTTGCCGAGCTGCTACTTGGTCGGGGTCAAACACATTTGCAAGATTTTACAAGTTTGACACCCTGGCTGAGGAGGACCTGGAGTTCGCTCATTCGGTGCTGCAGAGTCATCCGCACTCTCCCTCCCGTTTGGGAGCTTTGATATAATCCCCATGGTCCTTACGGAGTCCCAGCATCCACTTAGGACGTCAGAGAAAATAAGATTTTACTCACCGGTAAATCTATTTCTCGTAGTCCGTAGTGGATGCTGGGCGCCCATCCCAAGTACTTGTACATAGTTATTGTTAACAAAAGGGTTATTGTTGAGAGCCATCTGTGCAGAGGCTCCGTTGTTGTCATACTGTTAACTGGGTATAATATCACGAGTTGTACGGTGTGATTGGTGTGGCTGGTATGAGTCTTACCCGGGATTCAAAATCCTTCCTTTTTGTCAGCTCTTCCGGGCACAGTATCCTAACTGAGGTCTGGAGGAGGGTCATAGGGGGAGGAGCCAGTGCACACCAGGTAGTCCTAAAGCTCTCTTTAGTTGTGCCAAGTCTCCTGCGGAGCCGCTATTCCCCATGGTCCTTACGGAGTCCCAGCATCCACTACGGACTACGAGAAATAGATTTACCGGTGAGTAAAATCTTATTATATATATATATATATATATATATATGACTTGGGGTTTGTTTTATTAGATAGAGCATGTCCCTGTGAAGTTCCTTTTGGGGTTGTGGTTTTTCAGAAAGTTACAGGTTTTTTTTAATTAAGAGAAATATGCCCCATTATAGAGATCGGGCATTTCATTTTGTTGCGCCTGCGCAGTGGCCGCCAGCAGGGGGTGTACTAGAGTGCCTTCTCTTGAGAGCCGCAATATGGCCGCCTTCTCCCCGGTTATTCTGTAAATAGGAAAATAACCTCACAGGTTCACATAGGGCAGAGTTGCCACTACTAGTGCAGGGCTGTAACTTACAGTACTAAGGAAAAGCCATATACTAAAGCGGCACGGTGACCTCACCCCTCTCAGAGACACCAGGGCTCAGCACACTGGTACACACACCTGTTAGCTCAGGGCAGCACTATAGGACCCTCCTGTAATGCTGTGCTGGCGGCGTGTAGTGATCAGGGCACTGGGAGACTGGCTTGCTGGTCTCCGTCTCTGCTGCCTATAGAACTTCCACCTCTGTTATATATCAGGGCTGCTCTCCTGTTGTTATGATTCCAATACTCTGGTCTGGGGATATCTTATAGCAAGGACCTGAGTACTGGAACGTAATGCTTGGAAAGGGAGTGGGAACGGGAATAGCCCCTGGCGCCCTATCTCCGTTGTCTCGCCCGTGCTGTCAGAAATCTCTTGCGAGACTATGGTTGCTTGGGCCCATGGCAGCCGCGTTTGAAGGGCGGATTACGTCTGCCCAACTCCGATGCCCCCTCAGGTCTTAATGGGAGACAAAGAGAAATCCGAGACAGGGTGATAACAAGGGGCCCTCTACTAAACAACAAAGCCAGGGGCTCAAAACTAACTTTAAACTAGAGTATGTGCGGAAAACCGCCAGGGAAAAGGACAACCAAAATACCCACTTGTCCACTCTTCTACCCGGCACTGGCGAGTTCCGGAGAGGAGTGTGGGAGCGTAAACCTCCGCAAATGCACCAACACAGAATACAAAATAAAGCGGCCTAGGCCGCAGCACGCGGCAGAGCCGCCACTCATGAAAACCACACGAGATCCTCTAGCGACTGTTGCGGGTAAATGAGGACCGGAAGACTCCTTGGGAAGAGATGACAACACTAAGATTCAGGAACTCTGAGGACAGGAATGACCGGACACAGCAGAACAGGAACAGACGTCAGCAAACCAAAGCAGCATGCAGGAAGCTATTACCGGCGTCTGTGTGAAGCACTGAGAAGGTATTTAGCAGGGAGTCCTTCAATCAGAAGTTCAGAGCCTGATTAGCACAATGCCGTGCAGCTGCCTTGCTGCACGACCAGAAGACAAGTGTGTGTGTGTAGTTCACTTGATTGACCCTGCAAGGGGAGCGCAGTCCGTCCGTGGCGTCCCCGTTGCTAGGGTCCAGGCGGCTCAGCGCGCCCGGCGTCCTAGCGTTGCTAGGGAGCCGGCGGCTAGCACGCTCGGCGTCCCTAGTTGCTAGGCGCCGGGCCGCGAGGACATCGCGGACCACGGCGCCTAACACCTGTGTGTTCTCTTCCTCTCCTACCTCACACTGGAACTGGCCGCCCAGAGAACGAGAGGGCAGCGGCTGACATCAGAGAGGGTGCAGCAATCTGTGTGGGCAGAGCCCCTCACAGCAAGGTGTCCTTATGCTGTGCCCCGTGTAATCACTGTGATCCATACAGACTCTCACCCTGGTATGCTCTCTATTATTTATTTTTTTACACTGCGGCATGCTCGAGGGAAGGGAGCAGGCACCACCCCACCGCCACTACTCCTCCGCCAGCATCACTGCCGAGCCGGTCAGTGTTCCGGCGGCAATGAGCAGTAGGCAGCCACCAGCAACAACAGTCAGGAAGCTGTTACTCCCGGCAGCAGTAGCGTCAAGCTGCAATTCAGCCAGCGGCACGATGATCCGGGAGACAGTGGCAGCACAGGGAAGCAGTACCCCCTCCAATCGCAGCACCAACTAGGAGACTGAGGCAGCAACCTGCCCCCAGCAGCAGCACCACCCTGATGATAGGTAAGATGCATTTTGGTGTCACAAGAAGGTGGCCGGAGTAGTGGCTTGCTGTGGTCACACCCCGGGGAAAACTGATAGTGATTTCAGTGTTCCCTTGCGCGGGGATTGGATGTGTAGATGTATGGAGGCTATGTATGTATAGATGTGAGCGGCAGTGTGCGGATGTATGAGAGCGGCAGTGTGCGGATGTATGAGAGCGGCAATGTACGGCTGTATAACTGCGTCGGTGTGCGGCTGTATGAGTGCGATGGTGTGCGGCTGTATGCGTGCGGCGGTGTGCTGCTGTAAGAGTGCGGCAGTAAGAGTACGGCTGTAATTGTACGGCTGTAAGAGTACGGCTGTAAGAGTGCGGCTGTAAGAGTGCGGGGTTGTACGGATGTATGAGAGCGGGGTTGTACGGATGTATGAGAGCGGGGTTGTACGGATGTATGAGAGCGGCAGTGTATGGATGTATGAGAGCAACAGTGTACAGTTGTGTGAGAGCGGCAGTGTGCGGATGTATGAGAGTGGCGGTGTACGGATGTATGAGAGCGGCAGTGTATGGATGGCAGCGTCATAGGGAGGGATGTCGGAATGCTGTTATAGGGTTCCTAATACAAAATGCCACGTTGGGCTTGATGGGCAGGTAGTGCGGCAAGCACACCCAAATTGGCATCTGACGTCGCCTGCAGTCCACACTGTTGTGAGGAGTCAGAGTTAATTTTGACTGTGTAGTGTACTCACAGAGGACCTACCGCCCGTCCCCTCCTCGCATCTGAGCAGCAGGTCAGGCTCTTATTTTCTTTTTAATCAGGAGAGGCCGAGTGAACTGTGAGCAGGGGGGCAGAGCTACATGGGACCCAGAGGGGCTGCTGTGCTGTCAGAGAGGGAGAGGAAGAGAGAGATGAAGCTACTGCAGATCCCCAGCTGATTGTGAGGTGCCGGGTTGAAGGGTGATGTGATCACCCTTCTCCCTCGCTGCCGCTGGGGACCGCATCTAGGCTTCCTCCATCGAGGGCATGCGGCGCAGCAGTGGGCAGCGTGTAATGAGTTTGTCTGACTCATTATACTGCTGCCTGTTGTGGACACCTCCGTCCGTACGGACTGGTGTACATGCCCAGCACAGAGGTGACAGTGTTGGTGGAAGTGCTGCCCAGTTCTGACCCTGCAGGCCTCCCTGATCTGACTGCGGCCGCTGCTACTGCTGCGGCCCGAAACCCCTGCCGGTCCCCTCCATAGACTTCTGCCTGTCCAGCGCTGAGGTACTAGGGGTATCCCAGCTGCGGGAAGGGTATGTCTCTGGCTTTCTCTCCGGCAGGGGAAGGTGACAGCGGCGGAGGAAGTGTTGCCCACCTCAGACACTGCAGGCCTCCCCGATCCAGCTGCGGCCACAGCTGATGCTGCCAGAACCCCCTGCTGGTCTCCTTTGTTGACTGCCGCATGGCCAGTGCTGAAGTACTGGGGGTAGGCCAGCTATGGGAAGAGTGTCTCTGCCTCGGGCTCTCTCTCTCTGTCAGGGGAAGGAAGGGCTGATTCTCTGGCACAACAGGGAGGGCTAGGCTGCAGGAACACAGCACTGGAAGAAACAGGAGGCCGAACTCATGACCAAAAAGTGAGCAGTGCAGTGATCAGCCCCCTAGTCTTTCCCTCTCTCTGGGTGCAGAGCTGTATTCTACAGAGAGAGCTGGGATGGGAAGAAGGGGAACGGCACCTGACACACACATACACGCGCGGCACCTGACACACACATACACGCGCAACACCTGACACACACACATACACGTGCGGCACCTGACACACACACACGTAGCATCAGACACAATAAAATAAACATGCAGCACCTGACCCACACATACACGCGCAACACCTGACACACACACATACACGTGCGGCACCTGACACACACACGTAGCATCAGACACAATAAAATAAACATGCAGCACCTGACCCACACATACACGCGCAACACCTGACACACACACACATATACACGTGCGGCACCTGACACACACACGTACCATCAGACACAATAAAATAAACATGCAGCACCAGACACATGCATATACACGCAGCACCTGACACATGCATATACACGCAGCACCTGACACATGCATATACACGCAGCACCTGACACATGCATATACACGCAGCACCTGACACATGCATATACACGCAGCACCTGACACATACATATACACGCACATCATCAGACACACACATACACATGCAGTGCCTTACTCACACACACATAGACACGTGCAGCACCTGAGGCACACACATGTACACGTGCAGCACCCGACGCACACACATGTACACGCGCAGCACCTGACGCACACACATGTACACGCGCAGCACCTGACGCACACTCATGTACACGCGCAGCACCTAATGCACACTCATGTACACGCGCAGCACCTGACGCACACTCATGTACACGCGCATCACCTGACACAGACATACGTATTCATGCACAGCACCAGACATACACTTGTACACACGCGGAGCACCTGATACTCACACACATATACACCCGCAACACCTGACACACACACACACACACACACACACGTGCGGCAGCTGACGCATACACACGCACCATCAGACACACTCATATATACACGCAGCACCTGACACACACATACACACAGGAGCTGACACACACATACACAGGCAGCACCTGACACACACACACATATACACGCGCAGCACCTGACACCACGCACTCACACGTACAAGCAATGCATTTCACGCCTACCTCCAGCCTCAGTTACAGGCTGCTGCCGCCTACCCCCCTCCCTGCATCAGCTGCAAAGGCAGCAAAATATTTTGACCAAAGTCTAAAGGCCCGTACACATTAAACGATGTCGCTCTGTGAGCTACATCGTCTAATGTTTCCCCTCCCGGGCCGGCCGGCGGCCGACTGTACACACTGAGCGATATGACCGCTCATATCGCTCAGTGACGTCACGCCCCCGCCAGCCCTGCATGAAGGTCGTGGACGACAGTCCACATCCTTCCTGCATGCCCTACCGACAGCGAAGATTGTTGCCGACCCGCGGGGCCGCGCATCGTTTGTCGCTGGCTGCATACACACTTAACTATAAAATGAGCGACGTCGCTCATTAAATCGTTAAGTGTGTACGGACCTTAAACAATTTGGTTTGGTTAATAAAATTATTTTGCACAGAACAGTGATGTTATACGAACATTTTCATTAAACATTTAAAAAATCAAATGTTTATTCTTACAGTGAAATTTTACATTTCTGAATAAAAAAAATAAATTTAAAAAAAGCGATGAAATTCCATAGACAAAAAACCTTACGGTTTCACATGTCCCATTAAGGCTTCTTAGACATGATCGAAATTTCAGAAACCTGTTGTAACTCTTCCACTCAAACTCCAAAAAGCAATGAAATTCCGATCATTAAGGCTGACGCCTTAATGGACGTGTTCCTTGCGCAATACAGATATGGTATGCCATCACAGCCTGTGGGTAAGTGCAGATTCAGCACTCTCACAGAGTGAGATTGCTGTCACTCACACAATGGTGGAGCTGCTAATTCACAGATGTGTGTGCTCATTGGAATACACACATGCAGTCTATGCAACTGAAGGTCTGAGCGGAAGATAAAGCTGCTCAGATGAGGTAAGAGTGTTGTTGATTGGAGGGAGGAGAGCGGTGTGGATGGGGGAACAGAAGTGTGTGGATAGAGGGAACACTAAGCAGCACTAATGGGGGGGACAGAGAAACACAGGGGGTAATTCAGACCGCAGCAGCAGCAGCGATTGCAGTCTGAATTAGTTTGTGAGGTGCGCACGTGCAATGGCCGCACTGCGCGTGCGTACCCCAGGAGCCCAGTGAGATGCTATCACCCTGCCTGATTGATAGGCAGAGGTGGTTGCGGGGAAGGAGAGGGGCGTGCAAACAGCGTTAGAATGCCATTGGCAGGGCATGGTCTGCACAACGGAGGCGTTTCCGGACCACTGGGGGGTGGGCTGTGGCGGTTATCCCCCTGCCAAGAGCGCAGGATGCACTAAATTTACCTTCAGGATGTCAGCTACATGAATAGGGTAAGAGTGGTGTGGATAGGGGGTAGATTAAGCAGCAAGTATGGGAAGGGAGACAGAGCGGTGCAGATGGGGGAAATGGTGCAGATGGGTTGAAAACACTGGCATGGATGGGTAGAAAACTGGTGCAGATGGGAGAGAAGACAGTGTGCCATGTACTGGAGGAGGCAGAGTGACGTTGAAGAAGGAAACACTGAGCAGCACAGAGAGAAGGAAACGGTGGTACAGACAATGCACAGGTGGGGAAAGACAGATGGTACAGATAAGTTAGTACAGACTAGCACAGATGGGAGAACACAGCAGTAGGGATTGGGGAAGACCAGGCAGCATGGGGGTGTATAGGGGAAGTAAGTGTAGATGCATAGACCGTAGATGGGGTATTATAGTTTAGCAATTAACCAAGATGTTTGAGGGAGCTAAATGTGTATACTAAGTGAGATGGATGTATGGAGTTAGAAGGATGTTGTAAGAAGGTGGCTTTGTTGTGTTGACTGAATGGGATGGTTGTGGGCACTGTGTGGGATGGGAGCACCACAAAACTGCTCAGACCTTCAGTTGCATAGACTGCATGTGTGTATTCCAATGAGCACACAAATCTGTGAATTAGCAGCTCCACCATTGTGTGAGTGACAGCAATCTCACTCTGTGAGAGTGCTGAATCTGCACTTACCCACAGGCTGTGATGGCATACCATATCTGTATTGCGCAAGGAACACGTCCATTAAGGCGTCAGCCTTAATGATCGGAATTTCATTGCTTTTTGGAGTTTGAGTGGAAGAGTTACAACAGGTTTCTGAAATTTCGATCATGTCTAAGAAGCCTTAATGGGACATGTGAAACCGTACGGTTTTTTGTCTATGGAATATATATATATATATCACAAACATATATGATTCATACATATATCACACACACATACATGATACATACATGAGAAAGACCTGGGATGGTGATGAGGCCAGGGCCCCCTGCTGATGTTGCGTTGAGGAAGGCAGTGTTCCAGGGCGGATGCCAGTCGGGGAGAGCGCCGCGCAGCCCGGGAAAAATACTGCTGAGGAGCTACATCTGGAAGAGCCCCTGGGAGGGAGAGTGCCACATGCCCCATCCTGCGCGGCAGACTCTGCAGGCCTGCACATGGGAAGGGAGGTCTCTGGCCACACATACTCACCCTTCTGCTGAAGCCCCGCTGCTGTCCCCATCAGCGATCTCCAGCGGGGAGCGGGGCCAGGATGAACCTCAACCTGTGAGAACTATCTTCATGATCAAGAGATCTCATATGCAAGATAAGTATGTGTTGGGATAGGGCTGGGGAGGGCGGCTGCTCGGGCACACCCCCGTCAAGTTAAGGAGATTTAACTGAGGAAGCACAAGGGAACTCTCGTCTGGGGACAACAACTACAGGGAGACCACATCTTTTCAGATGAACATGGGAGGGCGGAAGGCTGCCTAATACTGAAGCACCCTCAGACATTAAACCATATGCAACAACTATTGCAAGCATTCCTGGGGGAAGGTCTGCAGCAGACGGATTTGCATACGGTGATGTCATCCAAGCAGTGGGCCAAAGTTGGCTGGAACCCTCATCTGTATATGAAAAGAGAAAAGGGGCATGCAGGGCATGGCCTTTTGCGGCGCTTGGATAACCCCAAGTTTGCATTAAACACCCCCACCCTCCTTCGGTGTGGGGCTCATGTTGGCCATGCCCAAGCCCCTGAAGCATTCAAGCTGATTTCTTGCAGCAGCTGGGCACTGTAACAGCTTCAGAGCTGCTCTACAAGACAAGTAAAAGGGTGTGGGCCCTGCAGCACCACCTGTAGTTTGCATACACACATATATAGGACAGCATCTCTTATATGCCCCAGGGTCAATAAAATAGTATCCTTGTCTAGGCTATCCATCCCCTCAGATAAGGTATTTGTCCATGCCGCTACAGCACTACACACCCAGGCCGACGCAATTGCCGGTCTGAGTAAGGTACCTGAATGTGTATAAATGGACTTCAGGGTAATCTCCTGTTTGCGGTCAGCACACTCTTTGAGGGTAGCCGTATCCTGGGACGGGAGGGCTACCTTCTTGGATAAGCGTGTTAATGCTTTGTCCACCCTAGGGGAGGATTCCCATCGTAACCTATCCGTTGATGGGAAAGGATACGCCATAAGAATCCTTTTGGAAATCTGCAGTCTTTTATCTGGAGATTCCCAAGCTTTTTCACATAACTCGTTCAGCTCGTGTGAGGGGGGAAAGGTTACCTCAGGCTTCTTACCCTTGTACATATGTACCCTCTTGTCAGCGACAGGGGGTTCCTCTGTGATGTGCAAAACATCTTTTATTGCCATAATCATAAATCGAATGGATTTTGCCAATTTTGGCTGTAACTTTGCATCATCGTAATCGACACTGGAGTCAGAATCCGTGTCGGTATCTGTGTCAACAATCTGGGATAGTGGGCGCTTATGAGACCCTGACAGTCCCTGCAACATAGGATCAGGCATGGGTTTAAACCCTGACTGTCCCAAAGCTTCTGCCTTGTCTAATCTTTTGTGCAATGAGTTTACACTAGCATTTAAAACATTCCACATATCCATCCAATCAGCTGTCGGCGGAGACACCACATTCATTTGCTCCCGCTCCTCTCTAATATAGCCTTCTTCCTCAGACATGTCGACACACGTGTACCGACACACTACACACACAGGGAATGCTTTTTCTGAAGACAGTTTCCCCACAAGGCCCTTTGGAGAGACAGAGAGAGAGTATGCCAGCACACCCCCCAGCGCTATATAACCCAGGAATAAAACAGTAACTTAATGTTTGCCCAGTAGTGCTGCTGTATGTAATTTGCGAATTATGTGCCCCCCCCCCCTCTTTTCAACCCTCTTGTCTAACGTGGTATAAGCAGGGGAGAGTCCGGAGAGCTTCCTCTCAGCGGTGCTGTGGAGAAAAAATGGCGCTGGTGAGTGCTGAGGGAGAAGCCCCGCCCCCTCGGAGGCGGGCTTCTGTCCCGCTTAAACTAAAATTGGTGGGGGCTTATACATATATAAAGTGCCCAGCTGTATATATGTTATATTTTTGCGAAAGAGGTTTATATTGCTGCCCAGGGCGCCCCCCCTGCGCCCTGCACCCTTACAGTGACCGGAGTATGTGAGGTGTATGGGAGCAAAGGCGCACAGCTGCAGTGCTGTGCGTTACCTCAGTGAAGATCATGAAGTCTTCTGCCGCCTCTGAAGTCTTCTTTTCTTCTCATACTCACCCGGCTTCTATCTTCCGGCTCTGCGAGGGGGACGGCGGCGCGGCTCTGGGACGGACGGCGAGGGTGAGATCCTGCGTACCAATCCCACTGGAGCTAGTGGTGTCCAGTAGCCTAAGAAGCAGGACCTTGCAACTCAGAGAGTAGGGCTGCTTCTCTCCCCTCAGTCCCTCGATGAGGGAGTCTGTTGCCAGCAGTGCTCCCTGAAAATTAAATACCTAACAAAATACTTTCTGTCAGAAAGCTCAGGAGAGCTCCTGAAAAGCACCCAATCTCCACTGGGTACAGTATCAAACTGAGGTCTGGAGGAGGGGCATAGAGGGAGGAGCCAGTGCACACCCAGAACTAAAGTCTTTCTTAAAGTGCCCATGTCTCCTGCGGAGCCCGTCTATCCCCATGGTCCTTACGGAGTCCCCAGCATCCTCTAGGACGTTAGAGAAAATAGGATTTTAATACCTACCGGTAAATCCTTTTCTCTTAGTCCGTAGAGGATGCTGGGCACCCGTCCCAGTGCGTACTGTGTCTGCAGTTATTAAATGGCCCTTAACTCCAGAACATTTATGTGGAGATGAAAACATCCAAGGAAGACTTGACCATCTTCCTTGGATGTTTTCCCCCTGTGTGACTGCTCTCCAGCCTCGGAGGGTTGCATCCGTGGTCCCTAGGATCCCGTCCTGGATCCCGAACCATCGCCCCTCTAGGTGGTGAGAACTGTGCAGCCACCAATGGAGTGAGATTCTGGTCTTGGAAGACAGGATTATCCTCCGGTGCATGTGTAGGTGGGATCCGGACCACTTGTCCAACAGGTCCAACTGGAACACTCTGGCATGGAACCTGCCAAACTGAATGGCCTCGTAGGCCGCGACCATCTTCCCCAGCAACTGAATGCATTGATGGATTAACACTCTTGCTGGTTTCAGAATTTGTTTGACCAGACTCTGGATCTCCAGAGCCTTTCCACTAGAAGAAAACCTCTTCTGTGTCCAGTATCACTCCCAAAAACAACAACCGCGTCATTGGGACCAACTGCGATTTTGGCAAGTTTAGGAGCCAACCATGTTGTTGAAGAACTGTCAGGGAGAGTAGATGTTTTGCACCAACTGGTCCCTGGATCTCGCCTTTATCAGGAGATCATCCAAGTACGGGATAATTGTGACTCCTTGCTTGCGAAGGAGGACCATCATTTCCGCCATCACCCTGGTGAAAATCCTCGGAGCCGTGGACAGACCAAACGGCAACGTCTGAAATTGGTAATGACAATCCTGAATTGCAAACCTCAGGTAGCTTGATGCAGTGGCTAAATGGGAACATATAAGTAGGCATCCTTTATGTCTACCAAAACCATGAAATCTCCTTTATCCCCCGGACTGGAGATCACTACCCTGAGAGATTCCATCTTGAAATTGAATTTCTTTAGGTAGAAATTAAGGGATTTCAGATTTAAGATTGGTCTGACTGAGCCGTCCGGCTTCGGGACCACGAAGAGGCTTGAATAAAAACCTTCTCCCTGCTGACTAAGGCTGATTTGAACAATCGGTGAGGGGGAACGTCTTGAAACCCCAGTTTGTACCCTTGGGACACTATTTGTAAAACCCACGAGTCCAGGTCCGAATGAATCTAGAACTGACTGAAGAGTTTTAGACGTGCCCCCACTGGTGCGGGCTCCTGCAAGAGAGCCCCAGCGTCATGCAGTGGATTTGGCAGAAGCAGAGGACGATCTCTGCTCCTGCGATCTTGAAGAGGCTACAGACCTCTTCCCTCTTTTCCTTCCTCTACCTGCAAAGAAAGGGGAATCTTAACTTCTTGCATATCTATTGGGCCGAAATGACTGCGTCAGATAATGATGCGTCTTCATCCGTTGAGAGGGAACATAGGGCAAGAAGGATGACTTACCTGCGGGAGCTGCCGAGATCAAATTAACTAGGCCGTCGCCAAACAAGGCTTCACCTTCATAGGGAAGAGACTCCCTTTCTTCTTGGAGTCAGCATCAGCATTCCCTTGGTGAATCCACAATGCCCTCCTATCCGAGACTGCCATGAAATTGGCCCGTGAGCACTTGTGCCCGGTGTAGGATTTTTAAATATGTGTAGTTTACTGTATGCAAGGGTTTAAAACCTTTTAGGAACTGAGATCTAAGGTGTATTACATGTAGTTTAAAAAAAACAAAAAATGTTTATTTTATGGCAGTAGTTTCCAAACTGGGGTTCTTGCACTGGTAGCATAGTTTGGTGGTCCAGGACCAATTAAAATTATTTATACTTTATTAAATTGGCAAAACCATTCCCTCACAACATAACTGAACCTGAGGATGACATGCTATAAACACAATTTACTTAATTTTATATTTTTTTCTGAATTTCTCAATAAAAAAAACTTTGGCCTAGGGGTGCCGTGAAACAAATTTTGATACTCTAGGGCAGGGGTGTCAAACCCATGGGCCGCATGCCGCCCCCAATGCATCCTTTTGTGGCCCACAGGCCGAGGTCCGACAGGGGTCCTTTTGTGGCCCGATCACCTTGCTTAGAGCGAGGGCAGGAGAGTGCAGCCAGAGTCTTTGCTTTCTATGTGCGGCACCATCTTCCCGAAGAGATCACCGGGAAGATAGTGCCCCTTCCACTGGCTACAGCACAGGTATACTGGGGTGGGGTAGCAAACTGGGGGCCCCAATGGGCCCCTCCAGCAGTCCCTCTACCAAAACACGTCTTTTGGTGGTTTTGCGGTGTTGTTATAACTACATGGTGACGATACTGTAGCACAGAGATTTTCAACCATTTACAACTCACGTCACACAGAACAAGATTTAAATATTGACAAGGCACACTGAAATATAATGGTGATGCATGGTGCAGTATCGTGTCCTAGGATGTCATGTCGCAGCTTCTCCATAGGTAACGCCTGAACAGGCCCAGTGACAGGGGGGACAAAGGGGACACTTGTTCAGGGCTCCAAGTATTAAGAACAGAAATAATGGGGCCACAGTGCCAATATTGCTTTTTAAAGTGTATCCACCAACTGCTCAATTTAAGCAGGAAAACAATTAACAGGCCAACTAAACCCTCCCCCCTCCTTTTACCCCATCACTTTGTCCAGTCCCTGTGGTCCATACTGTATTGCCATTATTATGCATTTTGCTGTGCTGGCCCTTTTCTGAATGTCCCTGCCACCGCCACCGAAGAGCTGGATAGCCCAGTATGAAAACCACCTGCCGGCCTCACTGACGGTCCGAGTCAAAGGCTCCATTTTTTTGTGGGGTAAAGAGGGGTCAGTAAAGATACTAAGCTGAAGTACTTAGAACACTTCTTGAATTAAGACACAACCTGCAAGAAAAAGTATGCAATATGGGTGAAAAGGCAAATGTCAGAGGTCTGATACAAGTGACCAGCTCCACACCTTGCACCACATAGCGTTATGTTAAACTGGGATATGTTCTTTTTTGGTGTGTGTGTGTGTGTGTGTGTGTGTGTGTGTGTGTATGTGTGTGGGGGGGGGGGTGCCAAAGGAAATTTTTGCCATTGGCTCCTTTGGTCTAGAACCAGCCCTGATCACAAAATATTTTTGTCTGAGCAGACTGGACACTGATCAGCGTTGGCTCATTCTCAGCCCCCCGCCCAGCCTCTGCTGCCAACAGACTGCTATTAGCTAGTTAACCTTCTGCCTTCCCTATCTATGACACAGACTGCTGCTAATGCTACCAGACTGTTCCCAGTGGCTTCACACCAACAGTGAATCCCAGCCGATGATGTAGGGCAGCGTGTGGGGGAGGGGGTCAGTTGCTGTGGCTCCAACATGGTAACCGCCAATGGACTGCAATGCTTTATCGAAAGGGGGGGCGCCAGTCCCTTACTTTGCCAGGGGCGCTTGGACCCCTAGCTACACCTCTGTTGACCCTAACCGATACCCCTAAACTAACCATAATTCCTGCAGTAAAAATCCATGTTTCTATGTATATAGGGGGTCATTCCGAGTTGATCGCATGCTGCCGTTGTTCGCTGCGTAGCAATCAGTTGAAAAAAAATGGCTAATCTGTGCATGCGCATGCTCCGTAATGTGCATGCGCATCGTACGGGTACAAAGTCCATTGTGGTTTTGCACTAGTTCTAGCGATTTTTCCAATCACAGAACAGGCCACAAGGAGATTGACAGAAAGAGGGCGTTTCTGGGTGTCAACTGACCGTTTTCAGGGAGTGCTTGGAAAAATGCAGGCGTGGCAGAAGAAATGCAGACGTGGCTGGGCATTCGCTGGATGGGTGTGTGACATCAAAAGCCGTCCCTCGGTTGTTAGAATCAACGCACACGAAGTGTAACTACAGTGCTGGTCTTATTTTGAAACGATTTTGCAGGCGCTCTGCTGCTCAAGTGTTCGCACTTCTCCAAAGTGAATATACACTCTCCAGTGGGCAGCGACAATGCGTTTGCATGGCTGCTAAAAACTGCTAGCGAGCAATCAACTCAGAATGACCCCCAGAGTGTATTGCAAGAAAATATCTGTAAATCCAATGGTACCGTAAGTGCGGTATATACTCGCACTTCTTTGCGGGGTGAGAACATCTCCCCTAAGTGAAGTCAGCCCTATGAATAAAGTTTGTGTGATCCCTGTGCAGCAGTCACAGAAAGGGTTCATCTCTGCAGTTTGTCACTCAAATTACATTGCTGCATTTTTTCTAGAAGTTGATCTGAGAGCTGTTACCCGCAGACCAGCTACAATAATTATCCTGGGTACTCACTAGACCAGTGGTTCTCAAACTGCACCCTGGGGTGCCTCAGGACACTTGCAGGGGTGCCTTGGATTGGTGGTCCAGGACCAATTCAAAATATTTATAGTTAGTGTTATAGGCAAAACCAGTGCTGTTGGCTGGCAATCATAACATATGTGCACAAGCAGAAGCAAATCCTGTCCCCTACCAAAGGGCCAGTGCTAGGGTGTTTGGCGCCTCCCTGCAAACTATTAATTTGGGCCCTCTCTCCAATACTTAATAAAGGGACAGTGCGCTCCTTAAAAAAAGAAGGTGTGGTATCACAAGGAAGGGGCATGGCCACACAATAGCACCCCAAATCAAAATACGCCACACAGTAGCACTATCTTATTGTCATTACACCGCATGTAATAATAATAATAATAATAATAATACCCACAGTCGCAGTGCCCTTTATACACATAACCACCATATCAGTGCAGCTTACACACATAATGCCAACAGTAGCAGTGCCCCTTCTACACATGCCCACGGTGGCAATCCTTTACATGGCAAATATC